>NC_044324.1:224983116-225143049 GCF_007399415.2 Gopherus evgoodei | reverse complement strand
TTATTGAGACACCCCAAATTATGTTTTCCACTTGGTCACTTCCTACCAGTCCAGAGCCTCAGTTTGGTGCACAGTTGCAGGCTTAGCAGACTCTCCTTGGTCTGTTAGTGTCCTGTTCAGTCACTCTTTTAGGGCTTCCAAATCCCAAAGAGGTGGGTGGGATTCGGTCCCTGCTGCTAGGGCAACTCACACCAAGCTGTTGTCTTCTTGCACAGCTCAGCATCAGCCTTGCTTCCTAAAGCCATGTGCTGCTTATTCTCCTCAGCCCCTTCTGGGCTACCAGAGTCCTTTTAAACTGTTCCTCCACTGGGAACATACCTAGGGGTGAGGCCTCCCTAGTCCAGTATTGCTCTACTCCCAGCCCTAGTTCAGAGTGGGGCCTATAGGCACTATCACACACACACACACGCTAAAACAGTGAAAAAAGTCCTATCAAATCAGCAGTTGACAGTGTCATTTTAAAACTAGCGAATAATTCAGTAAACAAACAAACTATTTCATTACCTCTAGATCAGGGTTTCTCAAATCTGCTTTCCACCCAAGCTGTTTTATAAGAGTTATTCCAAGTACTCTTCCCACCTCCTGAAAAGAAAAAAAAAAAAAAAAAGAGCTACCCCAAAACAGAAAGTATCACTGAAAGCCACTGAGATGAAAAGGAATCTGAGTTACAAATGACAAAAAAACTAGTTATGTTAGAGTTTAAAGAATTCACAAGCAAGGCAAGACTATATAGTGTAATATGACACTGGCCTCTTTATATGTCCAGATTCAGGGCTGCTTAACAAAACATCTGTCCTAATAACACAACTGAAATTTAACAATTTGATTACTAAGTATTAGCGCAGAACTACTTACTTCTAAACTGGCAGTTAGTTTGCTTTCTTTAGCATCTTATAATGTATTCTGCTCTGAAACGTAACTATAAAAAGTTGTCACGGGGGGGGGGGTTGGGGGGGAAGAGGGGCGGCAGAATCTTCCCCAACCTACCAACCCTGTAAACTCCACCTACACTGCGAGACAAGCTAATTCTTTTCCTTCATCAAGAGATTCTGCAGGCCAAATCAGACCCCTGCAAAGGGAACACTTACAGTGCATTCTGATTTTAGAGTTTGCAGATATCAATAAATAAATACCTTATTTAAAATGTGCAATGAATTTAAATCCATCCACTGTAGAGTTAGCTATGTAACCCCTCAGTACTTTCAGTGTTTGCACAGTTGATCATCATCAGTATAACTTCAAACTGCAGTCAGTTACAAGAACTCTGAGAGGACTGCTCCATCAGCAGCAGCCATATAATGCATAGGTTGCCTATACAAACCTGTCTTCTTCTCATGAGTGAAGTCACTGATTCCTGCTTGCTCAGCTGCTATAGGACCAGGTGACTGGAATTAAGTGAATGACCTGGGATAACACACTGAACATCATGAGCAGGTTCCTCCTTAGCTAACTGATTACTGCTCTCAGACAGGGAAGAAACTGACAGGTTTCAGCTGAGATTCACGAACAAGTGTGCCACAAGGCCAAGAATTCCTTTTCCATCCCACATTTATATAATTGGGAAGAACCATCTTAACACTGATGTATAGCCTCATCTACTGCCTCAGACTGCAGTGTGACCACCAGCATTCCAAGATCTCAGAAACTGGAAAAGTCCCCCCAGTCAACAGCCAGACTTCTTAGTTTAATTGCTTATGGGCCAGCTGGGCTTGTTTGGGGCCACCACTACCACTGTAGGAACTCCCAAAGAAAACATACATTTGATCTGAGATGCTCTTAACACCTGGTGTTCAGCAGACCTTTAGATAAATTAACCTAGTGTATAGCCACTATCCACAAATTTCTGGAAAGTTTTGAATGAGTAGAGCCTGAAAACTTTAAAAAAAGACACTGTGCATAAAATTGAGCACATTTCTAAGTGTTTGCAGGACTGGGGCCTTACAGTTTACTGTGCACTAACTTCAATGGAAAAACCTCCCAGAGAACTAAACTTCCGCCCACCTTCAAGTAAAATAAATGAAACCTGAGTCCCAGATATGTTGCATTTTTGCATCCCATATGCACAAATGTATTACTTCATAAATATAATGCATCCTCAATAGAAGCTATTCATTTGAAAAAAGTTATTTTGCCCTAAAAATACCCTGAAATGGGCAATACATGTATTTCTAGTCAAGGTTCTCTAACATGAACCATGAATAGTCATGCTTTTAGAAAGTAATTTCAAAACTATTACTGATCCATTTACTAACCAAATACACATAGTTACTAGGTATTTCAGCACATCTTTAAAATCTACAATTAATTCTATCCTTCAGGAATTTTAATTTGTCATACCTGTGAAGTAAATACTTTTGCAATTGCTCCACTACAGCGACAAGAAACTCTGAAACTGAAGCTGTGGTTATTGATATCAACTGATTTCTCTATTCTACTTTCAGATGTCTCTTCTAGAAAAGTTTCTCTTTTGGTCAAAAAGTCCATGTCGTTGTTTGTTTCTAGTGCCATACTTTTCTTTTGCTCTTCCACATGGCATTCATCAGAAACTGTCTCTAATATTTGTTCTCTCTTCTGTTTTTTTCTTATGATACTTATCTCGTCTTCTGATTTTCTTTTCAGGGATTCTGGATTTTCTTTAGAGAGGTTTCCTTGTTCAACCTTATTTCCATGAAGATGTTTCCAAATGGAAATAATATCCAGCCAACATCTGGGGTCCTCAATTACAAGTTTTTGAATTTCATTAAATACTTTTCCTAAAAGAGATCTGAGCTTAGTTTATTCTGTGTTAACATTTTAATACATGCAATTTATTTTTACTAATTGACATTAAAGTGTATGTTTGGGAACATTAAACACTTATTTCCTAGGACTGTTAAATGAAATAATGCCTACAAAAAGTCTAATCCAATCATTTTCATGGATAAAGAAATCTTACTTTTACTCAGAGCTACTATGTATTCACACATGACAAAATCAGCACAGTAAGTAGGGCCAGGATCATTATAGTTTCCACCCAATTTTCTACAACAAAATTTCTTAAAACATTTCATACAAAAGCAGTTTAAGACAACAGGTGTTAAACAATTAACTCTGTAAATTTGTGAATCTGCTAACTCCTGAGGCACCAGTGATTGAATGTAAGTATTGCAATTCTGATCTGATTTGGTTATGGGTGGCATTAAATCAATCATATCCTGCTTTGTCCTGGCCTTGCCCATAGCTCTCCCCTCTGCTTAGATATTCAGAGAGCTGTGCACGGCAATGGGCGAAATTCTGGAGCTAGCTCACAGCTGGGAAGCCAGCATGGTTTAATAGTTAATTGCAGTCCCAGTGTGCTAAAATAACCTGGGTTCTTAATCCCTATTCTACCAATTACTAGTTTTTTGCCTTTGGATAAATTAACTTAATCTCTGTCACTTAGTTGCCCCTATTGTAAAATAAGAATAATGCTTATTCAGCTTTATAAGGCATTTATAAATGCTGTTCAACTCTGAAAAGTGGCCAAAAAAGTCAGATCATTTCCCCATTTGGATTCAGACACAAACTAGTATCCACTAACTTAAAAAAAATTAAAGTTATGTTTTACACTTGCTAACATTGCAGAGCCTACACATCTTCAGAAGAAGGAACTGGAGTCTATTCCTTCTTGTGCATTATTAACAGAACTATTTACTAAATTCCTACAGCAAAGCCAAATTATGACCATATTTAAACCACAGCAACACCAGTGTCTCCACAGGTGTAAGGAAACAGCAGTTAGTCCACAAAACCTTTATTATGGGCAATTAGAATAAGAAGGAAAGAACCCAACTGTAAAGATATAAACGTATGATTAACTTTAAGTACATGCGCAGTCCCATTGACTTCACTAGAGCGAAATACTGAGGGTATGGCTACACTTGCAAGCACACAGCGCTGCCATGGGAGCGCTCCCGCGGCAGCGCTTTGAAGTGTGAGTGTGGTCCCAGCGCTGCAGGTACTCCACCTCCCCGTGGGGATTAGTTTACAGCGCTGGGAGCCACGTTCCCAGCGCTGGGGCACTGTTTACACTGGTGCTTTACAGCGCTGTAACTTGCTATGGTCAGGGGGGTGTTTTTTCATACACCTGGGCGAGAAAGTTGCAGCGCTGTAAAGCACCAGTGTAGCCAAGGCCTGTGAAACTGAACTTTGGGGAATAAAATTAGTACAAGTATTATGATCTTCAATTTTCCTCAGTACACAGAAGAAAGTAATTTAGGTACTTCTATTTATTTTTTGAACTTTAGGTCCATGGATAAATTTGATCCTCCATGAAAGTTTTAGAATATTTTTCAAGTTCCTAATTAGATTCAGATAAAAATAGTGATGATAGAATTTGATCTTCGCAGATACTTAACATTTGAAGCTTCATACCACAAATAATCCATCTCAGTTTATATACCTAAATCCACTCAACCTCCAAGAAAATTATTCCCCTCACTCATTATACATAATGCTCCAGATTTACACCATGATATATGAAAACAGAATTTGGAAGAATTCAGCAAAATCTGTTCCATTCAGTACATATCCCTGACTCACCAGCTGTTCTCTGTCTAATCTAAGCACCAAATGAAGAAGGGGCCCTGTGGGGGGTGGGGGAACTAAGCAGCCATGCAACTAAAGAGTATCACAGAATCATAGAACTGGAAGGGGCCTCGAGAGGTCATCTAGTCCAGTCCCCTGCACTCAAGGCAGGATTAAGTATTATCTAGATCATCCCTGACAGGTCTTTATCCAACCTGCTCTTAAAAATCCCCAATGATGGAGATTCCACAACTTCCCTAAGCAATTTATTCCACTGCTTAACCATTCTGACAGTTAGGAAGTTTTTCCTGAAGTCCAACCTAAACCGCCCTTGCTGCAATTTAAGCCCATTGCTTCTTGTCCTATCCTCAGAGGTTAAGAGCAACAATTTTTCTCCCTCCTCCTTGTAACAATCTTTTATGTACCCTCTCAGGATAGCAATGCATGAATCTAAAAATAGGCACTGTTGAGTGTGTACATTAATAGATACCATGGAACAGGGCAGAACTACTTCAGAGCTCTAGTGGATTCCAACCTCCAGCTTTAAAAACTTTCCACTGAAATTACACAAATATGCATGTGCAGTGCCAGCAGAACATTAGGAGTCAGAATGAAACATTAGTTTCTTTAAATAAAGAGAGAGTGCATAAAAGTGGTTTAAAAACCAAGACTTGTTTAACTCTGACAAATCAAAATGGATTTTCCTCTTGACCACTCACAGGATAGACCTAGGGACTATTCTACACCACAAAGCTGTTAGAGCTATTAAAAAGGCACAAAAAATAGTTTATAAACATTACAAATGCATTTCCTCCCCATTCTCTCTACTAAAACTGAACTGCTTTTGCGCAATCCTTCCAAAAATTCACTTGAGTGGAGAGATGACCTGAAAAATATCAGCCCAAAAGGCATATTTTAAAAAAAGTTATAAGCAATCAAATGAGCCCTCAAGAGGAAAAAAGTCTTTAAAAAACTCAAGTATATCTGTTGCTAAGGCCTACGCTTACAAGAAGAAGAATCCTGTTATGTGTTGTGATTTTTTTTTGTTTATATTAACAGTCACCTTTCAGAGTAGAAAGGTTCTTGAATGTCCTTGGACAAAAAAAGATGAGTCTTATTATTGCTTAATTAAAACTATGGCATTTGAAAACGATATGGAATTCTTTTCCAAATCAGATTTCAACTTCTACTTTGAGTTCATAATATTGTGTGTGTAGAAAGAAGAGTAATAAACAGTACCTTTATTTCTAGAGGGAGAAATTGGTGCATGTTTTTTCAGCAGCAAAAATAATCGTTCTCCAGACTTCAGCTTCTTCAATTTACTCAACTCAGAATTGGTGGTAAAAAAAACTTTTCCTGAAACATACTCCACCTAACAAAAAGAAAAAAAAGTCTAAAAAAACCCATCTCTAGATTTGGTTTAGGCCCACCAACAGAACCTTACCATGCGGTTGCACCCCCTCACATTAAGCGCTCTTGCGCCTTTGACTCCATCCAACCACAGTAAGCAAGGGTATACAATGAAGAGTACCACTATATTGAGTTCACTATAGTTTAGTATATGGATTTTTCAGATCAGATTAACAACTCAATGTTAGATACCCGAGGACATTAAAACCCATGAGGCACTTTGTAAGAACTGGGGGTTTTCCTAGGGTGACCAGATGAGATGAAGAAAATATCAGGACACATTGCAGGGGAAGGCGTGGGTGTCTGCTGGCACAGGGGGAAAATAAATAAAAATAAAGTAAATAAATTAAAAAAAAGAGCCGCGTACTGCCGGTGGAGGGGGGCGGGGAAATCTAGCAGAGCGAAATATCGGGACAAATTGCATCCCAGCCAAAGATCAGTTGGGATGCGGGACAACCACCCAAATATCGGGATGTCTGAGTCACCCAGTATCATTGCACATTTTTCCTCTGTTCAGGATACTGTTAACCAGCTGACTGCTACCCTTCACTTAAGGGGTTTCTGCAGTTTCCATCACATTGGGGGTAATGTATAAAACACTTTGGGACAACAGGTGCACTATAAACACAAGATATTATTGCGGTATACCTCTTTGGCTCTAGAATGGCTGCTTTATTTAGATATCTCCAAGAAAACAGATTAGGCTAATGAGGACTAGTGCTTAATTGGGAAAGTATCTTAAATTTAGCTAATGCTCACTAGTAAAATGATAAACTACACCTTGAAATAGATGTGAAATTTTAAACTCTGACTGTAACATACAAGTTGTCAAATGAAGATTAAGGGGAAGATTTTCCTGAAGACTGGGATGACCAATAAGTGTAGCTAGGTTCCAGTAGCACCCAGTATAAAATATGCAAAAGCCACCTTGAAGAACTTTTGCAACTGTTAGGCATGAAGAGGTAGGAACAACAAGCGTTTTTAAATCAAATGAGGCTACTTGAGTTTGCTAACATGATTTAAAACTATGTCTATACCAAGTGGCATTTCAATATTTACAATCATGTTTGGTGGTCCTACTGTAACCTGGGTTACCTAACAGCTAACTCAAGTTAGCTAAGTGGAATCAGAAAAGTACCAAGAATAGCCATAACAAAAGGATGGCTGTTTTTCATTTGTGAACAGAGCCACTAATGAAAAACAGAGACATGCTTCTCTTCCATGCTACATCAGACGTGCACGTTAAATGAAGTGTCCCTAGGCTCGGTTTGCCAGAAGCGGGGAATGGGTGACAGGCGGTGGATCACTTGGCAATTACCTGTTCTGTTCACTCGCTCTGGGGCACCTGGCATCAGCCACTATCAGAAGACAGGATATTGGGCTAGATGGACCTTTGGTCTGACACAGTATGGCCATTCTGTTCTTATGTTACGCATGAACAAAAAACAGTGGACAAATAGAGCTAAGCAACAAGATGCCTCTGCCTCACTACACCACCTTTAACTCGCCCAGGTAAAACTCACATCCTATGTCCAGGGCTGTAGGGTCTGTTTCTCCCTCAGAAGTCTCACCAGTCACCTAGAACTTGGCTAGACATGGGCAAGAGATGTATTTCCAAACAGAGTGAGCCAACAGATACACACACAAAGTTGTATTTTAATATATATTAGATGACAGAGTGAAGCCACCATCTACACTAGGGTTTAAAAAACATGTTGGCTAACAGTATGTGAATATGTTTCAAAACTATGTGTTACCCTGGCATGCACAGGACTCAAACTTCCCTGGGAGGTTGAAGCAGATGAGACCCAAAGGACAAACTCAGCAAAAGGCTCTCCCAAGTCTCCTATTCCATCGGAGCCCAACCCCCTTATCCCTCTATCCCTCCCCACAGCCCCCATGCAGCCCCCCAGGTTCCCCTCCCCCATCCATCAGACCCCACGACACACTCCAGACCTCCCCACAGCCTTACATCCCCCCACACCCTCCGACTTCCCCACACCCGAGCCTCACCCCTCAACCCCATACACCCGGACTTCCGCCTCTCAGACCCACATCCCTCCACACAGCCCCGTGTAGCTCCCGGGGCATGCGCGGGCCAGACCCTGCCCAGGCCCCTCACCTGCGTGGCCCCCAGCCGGGCCCGCACCTCCCGAAGCAGGAAGGGTTCCAGGCCCCGGCCGGCCGTGCAGAAATAGCGGATAGAGGGTCCAGCACAACCCGATCCCTCCGCCATGCCGCCCGCTCCGCCACTGGGCCTGGCCCGCCCCTCGGGCCGCCTCATCACCCGGCCCCGCCCCGCCCCTCAGTCCGTCCCCCAGTTCCCCCACACCCAGCCACGTCCCAGAGTCCGTCCCGCCTATTCCCTGACCCCGCCTCTCTCTGGCCACCGCAACTGCCTCGGCCCTCGGGCCGCTCCCCCCCCAGTTCTCTCAGCCCGCCTCTCCTCGCCATCCGCGCCCCTCAATCTGCCCCCTATTCTCCGGGCCCCAGTCCATTCTCCCCACCCTAACAGCAGCACCGCCCCCTCGGTCTCCCCAACTGCCCCGACCCATTCCCCCAACCCTTCAGCCGCCCTTCAGGCCAGCTTGTCCCCATCACCCTGAGACCCTCCTTATCACAGTGCCTCTCCCCATCACTGAGCCCCTTGCACTCCCGCACTGAGACCAACCCACCCACACTGCCTGAGGCCCTTCTCCCCCCCACCCCCCCGTCTCCTCTGCCTGACATCTCACCCCACTTACACTAGGCATAGGTGGCAACCCTAAAGGGACTCTAGGTATCTGTACATCCCAGAGTTTAGAGGGAATGCTCCCTGTCAAGACTGAACCCAGTAGGGAAGCTTGGTTGTCCCCATCTTGCTCCGAGGCCTTGAAAATGTGAATAAAAATGTATTATTCTGCACTAAAAAGTGATTTCTCACTGTGAGGACACCCTTAATTTCAAGAGCATCTAGTAGGCTTATTTGGCCTTGTATCAAATAAGTGATCTGGTGACATCCACTGCCCATACCTTTCACCCTTCAGGCAGAGAAAGCCAGAGAATGACATTAGAAATCTATAGCACAAACTCTTAAATTCTAAAGTGTTGTGACCTACATGCATTTGCAATAACCAGCACACTCAGAGAGGCAAAGGCCTGCATGGGCCAGGGGGACTTGCGTGTCTGACTCCGGCTTATCTCCTAGGAGGAAAATCCTCTCAGATTAGGGGTGGGACACCCTGTGTTTGTGGGAAGCTTGCTGTGCTCTGTAAATAAATTAGAACTTCCTTCAGGGGTTGCAACCAGTCACCTTCTTTTGCCAGCCCTAACTCTACACAGGTTTGTTTAAGGAGGACATTTTAGTCGTATGCAAATTAATTCAATGATTTGATGAACTGTGTGACAGTTACTAAATATTTCTAATTTCCCCCCAAAAGTTCCCCCAACTCTTCTCTTCAAAGATCTTTCCGCGAACACTGCCTCTTTCATCTAGCTCTTTTTACCAAAAACTGCCCTGCCTCCTGAACCCCCTGCATTGCTCCCCTCCCCTTCCTCAAGAACTCCCACCCCAGACAGTCTCACTCCCTGCTCCACACTGTACTCAACTTGCTTGCAGGCTTTATCCCAACAGTGTCTCCCATGCCTGAAGTACATCTATTTTTGTCTGTTTAGTGAAACATTATGCAGTAATATAACAATCAAATCTCTATTTAACCAGAATGGTACCATATTACAGAATGAGCCCTGTTACACCAAATGCTCACAAAGCTACATACACACCAGAAACCCCCATCATCTACACTGTCCCAACATACCTGGGTTTCTGCCCTTGCAATTCCACCCTCCACATGGACTCTGACCCCCTATTCCCATATTGTCCTGCTCAAGGTCCCTTTCTCCACACTCCTCTCCCCTCAGCACCACACACACTGGAGGCCCCATGACAAGTCACTTGGAAAACCTCCCCTTGCACAGCTCCCTGTACCTTAGACCCCACTTCCACATTACCTCTTTGCACTGTTCCTCCAACCTAAAAACTTTTGCTTTACACTGCCTCCTCACTGGAGACCTTTTTGCCAAAACTGCAAGCCCCAGCTCCTCCCTGCCCAAAAGCTTTAAACTCGGAGCTCCCCACACTACTATATCCCCTTCCACTGTACAGTCTCTTGATCAGAGAGTCTCCCTCGCTGCATTATCCACTAACCTGAGGCCTTTCTCCTCTCCTGCCTAAGGTCTCACTCCCAACAATTTTGCCTGTTTCATCAGCTCCTCTCTCCAAGCATGATGCTGGGTGTGGAGTTCATCCTCCCATTCTCCTAGATCAGCTGGTTGAGAGTTCAAACTCAGTGGCGTAGCCAGGTTCTAACACTAGGGGGCGCGAACACATAACAAAAGGCACCACCCAACATATCAAATTACACCTCTACCTTGATATAACAAGACCCAATATAACACGAATTCGGATATAACGGGACAAAGCAGTGCTCCCGGGGGGCTGCGCACACACCCGGTGAGACAGCCCCTCTCATCTCTCCTGAGGGGGCTGCTCTGCAATCTTTGGCCCCTGGAAGCAGAAAGCCCACAGAGCGGAGGGGCACAGTCCACCGTATGGAGAGACAATTGGACAGAGGTGGGCAGGGTCTGTTGGGGGTTCGTGCAGGGGAGAGGGGGTAGGGGGCAGGGGGCTGCACTGGGAGACTCTCCAATGCAACACCTAGCCACGGTGACTCTGTGCATCAAGAGGCACTCGGGGAAAAAAAACTGAGGCAGCAAGAGAGAGAGGCGGAGGAGGAGGAGGAGGAGGAGGAGTGTCCTTCCCCTCCCAGTTGGGTCTGCGAGTTCCTGATCTCACAGAGTCTCAGTGCTGCAGGCACCCAGCCCCCAGGTACTGAGCTGCAGTGCAAGCTAGATGGGCTGATACCGAGAAGTCAGGACCAGTCAGAGCACTTCCCATGTCATCATGAAAACTCACTCCTGGAAAGCTGGGTGAGGTAATATGGGGGTGGTGGTAATGTATATCAAGATGGGTGAGGTAATATATTTTATTAGACTAGCTTCTGTTGGCGAGAAAGACAAGCTTTTGAGCTTTCACAGAATTCTTCTTCAGGAAGAAGAAAACTCCATGAAAGCTCCAAAGCTTGTCTCTCTCTCACCAACAAAAGTTGCTCCAATAAGAGATATTACTTCACCCACCTTGTGGCTCTAATTTCCTGGGAACAACAGGGCTGCATCAACCCAGCATACAAAAATGCAAGATTCACATGAACGGCACAGAGTGACCATCATCATACCAGGACATTATTTTCACAATTCATCTTAGCATAATGTCATCACACCAAGGAAGTAGCACTATCAGCACAATGAGATAAATATAGCCACATGTGCATGCCAAAAATTCACAGTACAAGCACACTGGGATCCACACAGCAGGACAGTAATGTCAGTTTAACTCTCAGTCTCTGAGTCCGTCCCCACTAAACTAAGTCCAAAGTTTCAGCTAAACACAAGGGCACCTGCAAATAGCTGTACTAACAGCAGGATCTACACTGGCACAGTAGGAAGAGTTGCATGTCAGGGAACTAATTCCCAATCCCAGTGCAAGGCAATATGGGATCCAAGCACCAGGTCCTTAGAACCAGAATTTGTACTCACAGGAGAGTGGGATGAAATTGGAGAAGTTACAGAAGGCAACTCCCAACAAACAAGGCATTGACCAAATGGCTGGGTGGATGTTAAACAACCATCATGTGCAGCAAGTGAACGACAATTAGTAACTTAATGACCACCATCACCAGAGAATTACTCAGCCCTGGAACTCAGCAATGCCTCCCCCTCCTCCCAACATGATCACAAGCCCTTTCCTATCAGGGGAAACCTGAATTGTCTCCTAAGGGGAGGGAAAAATCAGGCAACTTCTCCCTGTCCCCCCAACATGGTGCCTGCACACATGGACTAAACTAAACATACTACAACAGCAGATAGACAATTCCATCCACACCCCCAAGGCAGAGATTGTACTGCTATGAAGATTTCCCCTGACAGTCTCAGTTTTCCTCTCCTACCCCCCCACCCTTATCCCTTCCCCACTGCCTCTTCCCTTGCACCTGTCACCCCCTAAGAGGCAGTCACCCAGATGCAAGGGAGGGGGAACCAAGTGCACTACATGGCCACTGTTTCCAAGAGGCAGGCATCTCTGCCTGGGTAGGGAGGGCAAGCAGGGACACCATACTCCACAGGAGACGTGCCTCCCCCACCCCCTCAATGCCTGTCCTGGTCCAGCTGCCCAGGTGCAGGGGATGTTTTTGGAGATGCCACTGGCTGAGCCCCCTGCCCACTACCATGCAGACAGCCATCCCACCAGCAGCCAGGTGCTGGCTCTCACAGCCACCTGGAGGGTTTCCAGGCCCCCTTCCCCAAGCCACCCTCACCACAAGGAAGACCCCCTTTGAAATACACTTAGCTGCTGCTACTGGCTGCTTTTAGTTGGGTGAGAGGTTAGGAGCTGCTGCTGCAGAGCCAGAGAAAACACACCTGCCTGAGTGCCACAAGAAGCAGGTAGGAGGAGGTAAGGTCTCAGCTGCTCAGCCCCTTGTTCCAGGAGCAGTTCCCCTCGCTGACTGGATGGTGGCCAAAAAACAGCTAAACGGCGGCGAGCACTCACACTTCCTAGCTAGCTACCCTACTGCCCCTGTCGAACAGCTGATGGCTCATGGGTCCTCACAGACCCCATGAACAGTTGACTGGTGGGTGGGTGCCCCTGCCCCCTATAGGGGCATGCCCTGACCAACCTCCTTCTTCCCCAAGGCCCCATCCTTGCCTCCTCCCCAGGAGCTCAGCTTGCTGGAGCTCAGTTCTTTCCCCCTCCCCTCACTGATTAGCTGTCTGCCTCCTGCTGGGAGACAGCTAATCTGCGAGGCAGGGAGGGGGCAGGGTTTATACAGCACACTAGCGGAAGCCGGCAAAGCCTGCCTGCAGGAGCCCAGCTTGCTGGAGTTCAGTTCTTCCCCTCCCCTCCCCACCGTGCCATCAGCTGTCTCCCTCCTGCTGAGAGAGAGACAGTTGAGCAGCAGGAGCAGGGTATGCAGCATGCTGGGGGAAGCCGGGCAGGCCAAGCTTCAGAGCTGAGCATGGGCCCTGCCCCTGGTGCCATGGTAATTCTGCCTAAGGCGTGGCTTTTTGAAAAATGTGCTGAGGGGAAGCAGCTGCTTCCCCTGTACCCCACTAGCTACGCTACTGTTCAAACTGCAGTAATTTTCTTTCTATTTCCCAGGGTGGTGGAAGGATGGTATATACTAGGAATCGGCAACCTTCAGCACGCAGCCCACCAGGGAAGCGGCACAGACCAAGGGATATTCTGGATGCAGCTTCTTGTGGCCCCCATTGGCTTGGAATGACGAACCGCAGCCAGTGGGAGCCGTGATCGGCTGAACCTGCGGAAACGGCAGGTAAACAAACTGGCCTGGCCTGCCCGGGGGCTTACCCTGAAGGGCCGTGTGCTGAAGGTTGCTGATACTTGGTATATACTCAGAAGGCTGGTAATGGGAAAAAGGAGTTGTGTTCAATTCAGGTTCAGATCAGATTATTTAACTGCTTCATTTAGCAAATAGAGAGTTTAAGCCACTTGCTTTACAAAAAAAAAAAATCTATTCAAGAACTATTTAGGACGCTTTAACAGGTTTACAAATCATTGCTATGTAAATATCAGAAAGAAAATATCAAACAATTTGTAATATTTATTTAGAAAACACACCCAAATATTCTCTAATGACTGGAGATGTCCACCATATATGCATGAAATCTCTTCTTTCACCATAATTTCTCCAGCATTTGTCTCCATCCAATTTCTCTCTATTTTTTAAAATCTGACTGGTGTGAGGTACCATGTTAACATACTGTTTAAGAAATTTTCTTTGTCATGCTACAGACCGAGGTTGCTGGTCCTCTTTTCCAGGTCAAAATCCATTCATTTGGTGTAATTTGTCTATTCAGATCCTTTCCCACCATGTCATATACAGACATTTCTTTGTTAGGAAAGCCATCTGCAAAGATTTATAATCGATCAGTTATTTTGTGTTTCCTTATTGACCATAAGTCATCTCTTCTATTATGGATCGCTTTCTATACACAACTTCTCTAGAAAGTTGAGACCACATGCTTAGTGGTTTTATTAGACTGTGTCAGTCACCTAATCTGGAGGAAAAAAGAATTGTCCTTTGATAGCTCAGTTGATAGTGTCAAAGGCTGGAGAATAATTAAAAAGGCATGTTTAACCAATCATTCAATTCTGCTGCTTTGAAGCAGCAATCTCATCCATATCTTTATGGGGAAAACGACTGTCTTATGACAACTTGTAAATCCTTGGTAGAACATGGCAAATGCATAAAATGTGCTAAGGAAAACACAGAAAAAAAGGATCTAGGGTATGCTTAGGCTTGGTCTACACTTTAAATTTATACTAGCATAGCCCTGTCAATCAAGGGTGTGAGAAAAAGCCCAGGACCCTGACCAGCATAGCTATACCATCAAAACCCCCAGTGTAGACAATTGTGCTGACAGACGAGTGTGTAACCACTAAACAAAGGCTGTGCTGGATTCTCCATCACTGACAATTTTTAAATCAAGAACAGAATTATCAGACACATTGATGAACATGATTTGTTGTGGAAGAGTCAACGTGACTTTGGTGAGGGATTATTTCCCTTTACAAATCTTCTAGAATTTTTTGAAGGGGTCAACAAGCAAGAGTAATCTAGTAGATACAGTATACTTAGACTTTCAGAAAGCCTTTGATAAAGTCTATCACCAAAGGCTCTTAAGCAAAGTAAGCAATCACTGCATAAGAGGGAAGGTCTTCTCCTGGATCAGTAATTGGTTAAAAGATAGGAAACAATGGTAGGAATAAATAGTCAGTTTTCAGAATGGAGAGAGGTAAATAGAGATGCCCTCTGGGGTCTGTACTGGGACCAGTACTGGTCAACATATTCATAAGTGATCTGGAAAAAGGGTTGAACAGAAAGGTGAAAGAAACTTGCAGATACAAAACTACTCAAGATAGTTAAGTCTAAAGCTGACCGTGAAGAGTTACAAAGTGATCTCACAAAACTGGGTGACTGGCAACAAAATGGCAGATGAAATTCAATGTTGATAAATGCAAAGTAAGGCACATGGGAAGACATAATCCCAACTATACATATAAAATGATGGGGACTCTAAATTAGCTGTTATCGCTCAAGAAAGATCTTGATGTCACTGTCGATAGTTCTCTGAAAACACCCATTCAGTGTGCAGCAGTCAAAAAAACTAAACAGAATGTTGGGATTCATTAGGAAAGGGAAAGAAAATAGAAAATATCATATTGCCTCTATATAAATCCATGGTATGCCCACATCCGGAATACTGCATGCCGATCTGGTCACCCCATCTCAAAAAAGATATATAGTGGAATTTGAAAAGGTACAGAAAGAGCAACAAAAAATAATTAGGGGTTTCCAGAGCAATATTTGAGCATGATAATGTCACCACTCTTTTGCACATGAACAGACAGTACCAAAAAATGTCAATGAACCCTCTCAATCTCTATCAGAATAAGTACAGATTGTGAAATTGAGAATTGTTCATTTGATTGAAAATAAGTGTCCCTTTGATGTTTCTAAGGTGCTATTAATAATAGAATCCATTCTATTTTAAGGTGGTGGTGTCTCTTTATGGGAAACCTATGTGTGTTTTACACCACTGTTTGTCACCAAGATATTTTACCCATTGTGTCCAATCCAGAGACCCGAGGCCTATTCCCAGTTCTGTTACTGACCTTGTAATTGGGGTGCCCATCCTACAGTCCATGGGCCATACATGGCCCCACCAGAACATTTCATAAGGCCCGTGGGCTGCTTCAACACAATATACTACTGGTCAATTCATTAGCATTTTGTCATCATGTTTGTATAATTTTAGTTCAATTATGTGTTTCTCCTTTTTATATAATTGTGATATGTTTTATGCACTGATTTCTAGGTTTGTTTTTAACTAGACAATACTGTAAATAGAAACAACCTGTTTGGCCAACACAAGGTTGTGCTCAGATTTGTGTGGCCCTCTTGTGTAAGCAGGTTGGGCATCATGGACTATAGTTAAACCCTGCATTTACCACCAGTTACTGTGATATTAGAACAAATAGCAATGTTAGAGAAAAGGTATTGTTTTGTATCAAAATAATATTATTTTTCACTCTGATCATAGTAAATGGAGCTCCCATAATTTGGGATCATTAACAACATTAATTTGTGTGACATAATTAAAACCTTCCAAATACAATTTTGCTAGAGAAGAAGATCTGTTATCAACCTCTCACCTATGGTAAAATTGTACTTGTAGAAGAAACACATACACAAGCCTAAAAATGGTTGAACCAGGAGAGGCAGTGTCAGCATTAGAATAGTAAATTATGATTTTGTTTTAAAATTAAAGGTCTGCTGTTTGAGTAAGCTTACGAGAAAAAATATATTGAAATATTATGCTCAGCAGTTTCATATCAGAACATTGGATAATATTTAGAATAATCCAAGATAATCAACAGTGTAGTGTCCAAATAAAGATTCTTCTGAATTCTGTACATTGTTAGTGCATATAGTGTGTGCTCAAAGTAGTAATAAGAGAAGGTGTGTGTGTGTGTGTGCGCGCGCGCGCATTTCAGTTAACCAGCAAAACATGTTTATATTCTCTCCAACGTTTTCATTTTAATGAGTCCTAAATTTCCTCTTATTTGTATGAACCTGAATTGCAAAGATTTGGAGGTCTCCAGAATTTATCCTGTAGTCAGAATTATTTTCACTTGCCTGCAAACTCAATCATCCTAACCTTCAGCAGACCTTAAACAAAAGTACTGCATCTTCTGTGCAAATTCCTGAGATAAACAGGGAAAGCACAGAGTGTGTCTTTCAGAGAAGACCTTAAAAAATATTTAGAATGATTTTCAGAGCTAAGCATACATCAGCTACATCACTACATCACCTGTTCTTCCTCAAATACAGAACAGAAATATTTACTCAACATTTCTGCCTTATTGTAGATAGTTCTATTATTTCTATCCAGTAATGGACCAATATCTTTGTTAGGATTCTTTTTATTTCTAATATTGTCATAACTATAAAGGGAAGGGTATACAGTACTATAAAATCCCTCCTGGCCAGAGGCACCAAAATCCTTTTACCTGTAAAGGGTTAAGAAGCTCAGGTAACCTGGTTGACACCTGACCCAAAGGATCATTAAGGGGAAAAGATGCTGTCAAATCTTGGGGTGGTGAGGAGGGAGGGAAAGGAAGGTTTTTGTTTGTGCTCTTTGTTTTGGCAGTGTTTGCTCTTGGGACTAAGAGGGACTGGACATCAATGCATGTTCTCCAAATCTTTCTGAACAAGTCTCTCCTATTTCAAACTGTTAGTTTTCTTTGTTTTCTCAACTTGTGAATGTTCCCTTTGCTAAAGGGAGGTATCCCTGTTTTGCTGTAACTTTGAAAATAAGACTAGAGGGAGTTCCTCTGGGACCTTTGAACCTGATTACCCTGTAAAGTTATTTTTCATCCTGATTTTACAGAGATGATTTTTACCTTTTCTTTTAAATAAAATCCTTCTTTTAAAAAGCCTGACTGATTTTTCCATTGTCCAAAGACCCAGGGGTTTGGGTCTTTGATCACTTCGTAACCAATTGGTTAGGATATTATTCTCAAGCCTCCCCAGGAAAGAGGAGGTAAGGGCTTGGGGGGATATTTAGGGGGAAGAGGAACTCCAAGTGGTCCTTTCCCTGTTTCTTGTTAAATCACTTGGTGGTGGCAGCATACCAGGTTTTAACCTAAGCTGGTAGAAATAAGCCTACGGGGCTTTCATGCAGGTCCCTAGAGTTCAGAGTGGGGGAAGGAACCCTGACAAATATACTTAAAAAACCCTTCTTATTCTCCTTAACTATACCAGCCATAGAGGTCTCCTTGTGTCCCTTGGCTTCCCTTATCAATTTTCTATGGTTCCTAGCTTCTGATTTATACTCTTTACTATCATCCCCTTTCTTTCATTTGTTATTGTTTTTTATAGCTGCCTTCACCTCCTTTCTAAACCAGGTTGTTTTTTTAACCAATATGACCTTCTTCCTCAACTGTGGGATTGTGGCTTTTTTGGCTTCTAATAGTATTATTAAACAATTCCCAATTGTCATTCACATTTTTTCAGATTAAATTCTTCCTCGTAGCTGATTTGGTTCATAATTGTTTTCAGCCTTGGGAAACTGATCCTTTTAAAGCACCAAGTATATATTTTACTGGTCTGGACTTGATTGTGATCAAGTCACGATCACTTGTACTTAAGCTACTGTTAATTTTCAGTTCTGCGATTAGTTCCTCTTTATCTGTCAAGATGAGATCTGATACAGAGTTTCCCTTTGTTGGATGCAACAGTTTGAGTTAAGAAATCTATAAAATTTAGAAATTCCAAGAATGTTTTGAGTACTGGCATCACAAGACCTGCAGCATATACATCTCTCAAATTGAAGTTCTCCATGATCATGCAGATTTTTTCCTACATGTTATAGTTTGGCTCCTTGTCCACCTGTCATCCCTAGTGTGACTTGCTGATGTGTAGCACAGACAGACAATAACTAATACCCTATCTTGAGCTTTATCTGTGTGGAATGCACCCCTGAATTCACTTCCTCCACTCTATTGTAATAATATTTGCATAAGAGTGCCCTGTAAGCACAGTTGCCAACTTTCAAGCAGTAAATAAACACCCTGACTTTCACAATGAGCAAATCAAGCGAATCCCATTTCAAAACAAGGCCAAAACAAGTCAGATCCTAAGAACCCCAACACTGTATGTGACTAGATCTCCCCTGCATGCAGTCTGGGACTGTGGTGGGCCCATTATGGACCCTTGACTCTCTCCTCCCCTTGCCTCTGCTTGCCAGGAGCCGATCAAAAAAAAGAAGCAACAAGCCAAAAAACTAGCCAACAAGCAACTCACAAGCCAATTAAACCAAAAACATGCCCAATTTCTTCATTTTTTGGGTGGGTTTGGCATATCTGTGCTAAAGTATCATTTAAAAACTAATAACTTGCTGATCAATATCATCATGGTGGAATGTAAGTAGCAACATATGTAAAATTATGAATTCTCCCAGAATTATGCTGGTGGCACATGTCAAACTCATAGCCCTGATTAGGCAGAACTGGTCAAGCAGGTCTTACACAAAGGGATGTGTGTTTACCTCAATTTGCATAAAAGATATAACTGCATCCTCAGACAGAAAGATATGGAAGAAAGATGACACAGAAAATCTGCATTTCAGCATACACAGGTAAAAAGAAACAGGACAGAGGCCTCATCCTCCACCAGACTCCATGTCTCCTTGCCCTTCAGCTGGAAAAAAAAAAAAAAAATTAACTAGGGAGTCATGCTCGGGAAAATGCTTTTCAAAGGGTGACAGCTATAAAAAGGAAGGACAAAAGTCACCCCAAGTTCTCTCCCTGTCCATCTCACTCTTTTCACTTAAAGAGACAAAGAAACAGCTGTCAGACCTTGAGAGCAGTGCCTGACCTGAAACTTGGTCAGCAATATATTGAAAACATGAAGAACTTCACCTGTACTAGTTTGTTAAGTTTAGAAAGTGTTTTACCTTTATTTCACCTGCAACCTCTTCTGACTTTAATGCCTCATTACCTGTACACACTTAAAATCTCTTAATATTTCAAAACACTTTTCTTTAATCAAAACTAATCCAGTGTTGTGGTTAAACTGGGCTGTATGGTAACTTCATTTAAAAGGAGCACATTGTCGTCTATTGTTCCCATAGAAGGAAAATGGACCTAATATATCTGAACAGTCTAGGAGAGGGCTGGACAATGCAAAACACATTTCTAGGGGAAATTTCAGGAGTGGACTTTGTTGCAGTCACCCTGCAAATAAAAGCCAAGGCTGGTGGGAGTCAGAGCGTGGCTGGTGTTTGCTGACAGGCTGCTGTGATCAGAGTTGCTAAACCAGAGCTGTAGGCATACACACACAACCAAGGTGTGACCTGCATGCAGCCATGCTGTTTGTGAGTGCTCCAGGTGGGAGCTACAGCAGCAGGCATTGTGAGGCATGCAAGTTTGCAGGACATGGGTGACACAGACCCTCACTAATCTGGGTTGCACCCTGCAAAGTCATAATCTGTTAGGAAATTGATTTGTAATCATTCAAGATCATTTTCCTTTAAATTATTGGTGACTCGGAAACACACAATGCCATTTTGACAGAGTGCCACTCCCACACCCACTTTGCCTAGTCGATCCTTCCTAATTAGGTTGTAACCATTGATTTTTTAACATTCCAGTCATGTGACTAATCCCACTAGGTTTCAGTAGTGCCAACTAGATTGAATTTATGATAATACACGAGCAATTCCAATTCCTCTTTGTGTGTTACCCAGGCTCCTAGCAGTGGTGTATAGGCAATTAAAGAAGAATTTCTCCTCTTCACGTCCTTTGGTTTCTCGATTAATTTTGTTCTCAACCTCTCAATTTTGTGCTGAGTGCTCATATCTTACTTCTTTTCACCCTCCCCTTTTGTTATTAGTTTAACCCCCTTCTGACTACTCTAGCCAGTTTGGTTGGTAGAGGTAATAGTGCTGATGTAATAGACTTCTGTAGGATGTTTGACTTCGTACCACAATACATTTTGATTAAAAAAACCCAAACAACTAGAATGATATAAAATTAACATAACAAGTTAAATGGATTAAAAGCTGGCTAACAGATTTGTCTCAAAATGCAATTTTAAACAGAGAATCAAATGGGCATTGTGACGAAGTTAACAGGTAAGCCTGCACTCTGATCACTCTGGCACTAATTGGCTGCCCCGGAGAGGTCTGACTGGGGAATGAAATGTAATTAGCTAATCAGGATAGCAGGCTGGCTCAGATAAAAGGTTAATTAGCCCATCAGCTGAAGGCTGATCAAAAGTCACAGGAAGAAAGTGCAAAGGAGAGGAGCAGGGCTGGCTGAGCCCAGAGTCAGAGGGAGCTGCAGGAAGAGAGACTGCTTCTCCTCGGGCCCTCGAAGGACTGAGGACACAAGGGACATCAATAGTACTGCTGTACAAAATGGGAAAGTTATGTTTCCTCCAACAACACCTAAGTAGCATGGTGTGGAGTCTGAGCAAGTTACTGTGATACCAGGGAGCAGGGGCAGAGTCTTGCCATGTTACAAGTGTGTTTCTAGTGGGGTCCTACAGGGACTGGTTCTTGGTCTTATGCTATTTAATGTTTTTATCAATGACCTGAAAAATTTGTCAATTATTATGCTGTGTTTTCTTCCAGATGACACAAATTGGGGGAGAGGTAAATAATGAAGAGGACAGGTCACTAACAGAGCAATTTGGATCCCTTGCATATTGTTTGCTTGCACCCACTTATCTTAATATAGTTCAGTGTAAATGTATACATGTAGGAACAAAAAATATAGGCTAGACTTACAGAATGGGGAGGACTATCTTGCAAAGCAGTAACAGAAAATAAGATGGGGGGGTGTCACAGTGGATAATCTGCTGAACATGAGCTCCCAGTGCAACACTGTGACCAAGAGGGCTTATGCCATCCTTGGATGCATAAATAAATAGTCATAGTGACAGACTTCAAGAGCTCAATCTATTTAGCTTAATAAAGAGCAGACTAAGGGGTGACTTGATTTCTATAAAGTACCTAACTAGGGAACAAATATTTGTTAATGGACTCTTCAGTCTAGCAGACAAATGGAATCCAGAATGGAATGACTCTTAAGTCAATGGGAAATAAGAATTAAAATCAGACTATAAGGTCCTCTCTGCACTGACTGTGTCTCAGTGTTATGTTGTAGGGCCTCATGCTGATCACTATGCAAACAAAAAATCTCCTATTCAAGTCAGTGGACCTAATTCTGATCTCACTTACACCAGCACAAGTCCCTTGATTTCATATAAGGATACTCTGGCTTTCATAGAACCATATAGAGTTAGAAGGGACCACAAAGGTCATCTAGTCTAACCCCCTGCCAAGAAACAGGATTTGTTGTGGCTAAACATATTACTCTGTTAATGAAAACCCTAAAGTATCCAAGCTGTACAGCAGACCTAACTGAATGTTACCAGAATAAACCTGCCTCTTAGAACCTCTGGTTTTAAACCATTTTAGCTGAGATCAGATTCTTGCCCAAGGAGACAGATTATCCAACAAGTTCTTGGAATGCATTGGAGTCCCCCCACCACACAGTGAGTACAGGAGAGGCTATTCTGGATTTGATTCTGACAAACAAAGGAAGTAGTTGAGAATCTGAAGGTGAAAGGCAGCTTGGGTGGAAGTGATCATGAAATGATTGAGTTCATGATTCTACAGAATAGAAGGAGGGAAAGCAGCAGAATAAAGACAATGGACTTCAAGAAAACAGACTTTAGCAAACTCAGCTAATTGGTAGGTAAGATCCTATGGGAAGGAAGTCCAAGGGGAAAAAAAAAAAAAGGGGTTCATGAGCTGGCAGTTTTAAAAATAAACATTAAGTCACACGAACAAACTATCATAATGCACAGGAAAGATGGGCAGTATGGTAAGAAACCACCCTAGCTTAACCAGGAGGTCTTCAATGATCGGACACTCAAAAAAAGGAGTCCCACAAAGTGGAAACTAGATCAAATTACAAAAGCCATATTATATATAAAAATAAAACCACAACCATGTAGAGACAAAATTAGAAAGACCAAGGCACAAAACAAGATTAGACTAGCTAGGGATATAAAGGGTAACAAGAAAGCATTTTACAAATACATGACAACCAAGAGGAAGACCAAGTAGAGAAAGACAAGAACAGAAACTGCAGCAATGGCCGAAGTGTTAAATGCCTTCTTGGTTTCAGTTTTCATCAAAAAGGTTAGCAATGATTGAATAACTAATTGTGATGCTATATGATTAAAACATGACCATTTATATCATTAATATTGCCACTGTTAGACAATTGCAACAAATCTTATACAAAGCATGTCATGTAAGGTATCAAAGAAAAAGTTATAAACAGGATAATCATAACTTTATATACAAAGATGATACATGCATACAAACATGAATATTGATTATGTACCAGTATTTCAAATACGTTTGCTCCTGAGGTAATACCTACAAGGTAATTTACATCCAGTCTGGCCAGCACATTGTGAATGACCTATTCAAGTTAATGTCCCATTCAAAACAAAACAAAACAAAAAAGCCACACACAATAGGCCATAGAAGCTCCTCCACTTGCAGTGAGCCTTCCTGTGGATATCTGAGTGAGAATATACATAATAGCTGCTCCTATGAGTCATAAAGCCATTTACTTGCTCATGTGACCCTGGACTCCATCTTGTGCCTGTAACTTTCCACAAACAGATCGACAGCATTCTCTCCTCATGGGTGAAGTCAGGGATTAAAGATCCTGGAAGCATCTCCATTTTGCCTCTTTCCTGCTCTGATCTCTGGAATATGGACTTATTCTAAAAAGGAGCAATCCAGTCAATGGACTGAGGACCTTCCAATCTTTTGTAAGTTACCAGAGGCTTTACAAGCCTGCAGTCTAACATCACTGCTTCAAACTCGATACATAGAAGAACTCTGCAAGGATTGTATTAGATTTCCTTAAAAATTCAACTCATTCTTTTCTCTTCTAAAAGAACCTTTAGATATTAAGATACTAAAAGATTATTAACAGCATGATTATTGGGTAAGATCTGAGTTGTATATTGGCCTGGCTATGCACCTGATATCTTGGGATTAAAAGAACCCTTTGATTGATGAAATTGGTTTTAATAACCTCTCATTAAGTCTACTGTCTGGGTGGTAAAACCAGGGGTGGTTCTATGTATTTTGCCATCCCAAGCACGGAAATCAGGCGGCTTTTGGTGGCATGCCTGCAGAGGTCCACTGATAACGTGGATTCAGGGGCATGCCTGCGGGAGGTCCGCCAGTTCCGTGCCTTTGGTGTCCCCACCACTGAATTGCCGCTGAAGCCACGGGACTTGCAGACCTCCCATGGGCATGCCACCAAAGGCAGCCTGACTGTCGCCCTCACAGTGACCAGCAGGCCACCCCCCACGGCTTGCCGACCCAGGCCCGCTCTTGATGCGCTGGTGCCTGGAGCCGCCCCTGGGTAAAACAAGGGCTGGGATGTCCAAGGAGACTGCAGTTTGCACTTCTTAACCAGTGTGGCAAGACGTTTACTTTTGTTACTAGCTTGGTAAATCTTATGGAATAACAACCACCAGTTTGGGGTGAGTCTACCCTATTTCTCATCAGTTTGTCTTGAACCTGGTATCCTCAGCTGTGACCTGCTGAGCCCTGGCGACACTAACATAGTTAACATCAGTGTAAATAGGATAAGATCTGAGGATAAAATAGGAAAAGAACAAGTTAGATGTCTTCATGTCAGCAAGGCTTGATGAAGTACATCCTAGAATACTTAAGGAACAGGCTGAAGAAATTTTTAAAATCTTAAGAAAGCTGGGAGAGGGCAAATATGTTACCTATCTATCAAAAGAGGAATAAAGATAACGCAGGGAATTATAGACATGTCAGTTTAACTGGAAAAATAATGGAACAAATAACTTGTAAGAAGAAATAAGATAATACGTAACAGTCAACATGGATTTGTCAAGAACAAATCATGTCAAACCAACACAATATTGTTCTTTGACAGGGTAACAAACCTTGTGGATGGGGGAAGCAGTAGATGTGCTATATCTTGTCTTTAGTAAGGCCTTTGATACTGTCTCACATGACCTTCTCATAAACAAACTAGAGAAATACAGCCTAGACAAAGCTACTATAAGGTGGCTTCACAACTGGCTGGAAAACCATACTCCGAATAGTTATCAGTGGTTCACAATTAAGTTGGAAGGCATTTCAAGTGGGGTCCTGGCTGTCTTGGATCTGGTTCTATTCAATATCTTCATAAGTGATTTGGATAATGGCACGGAGCATTTACTTATAAAGTTTGCAGATGATACCAAGCTGTGCCTGGTAGCAAGTGCTTTGGAGGACAGGATTAGAATTCAAAATGATCTTGACAAACTGGAGAAATGATCTGAAATAAGCAGGATAAAATTCAATAAGGACAAATGCAAAGTACTCCGCTTTGAAAGGAATAATCAATTACACAAATACTAAATGGGAAATTACTGCCTGGGAAGGAGTACCGCTGAAAAGGACCACAAACTAAATGAGAGTCAACAATGTAATACCAGCTGCATGTAAGCTGCATGGACACTTTTCAAAGACACCATAATAGAGGCCCAACTTAAATGTATATCCCAAATTAAAAAACACAGTAAAAGAACTAAAGAAGAGCCACCATGGCCTAACAACCATGTAAAAGAAGCAGTGGGAGATAAAAAGGCATCTTAAAAAGTAGAAGTCAAATCCTAATGAGGTAAATAGAAAGGAGCATAAACACTGTCAAATTAAGTGTAAAAATGTAATAAGAAAAGCCAAAAAGGAGTTTGAAGAACAGCTAGCCAAAAACTCAAAAGGTAATAACAAAAATGTACATCAGAAGCAGGAAGCCTGCTAAACAACTAGTGGGGCTCCTGGACGATCGAGATACAAAAGGAGCGCTGAAAGACAAAATCATTGTGGAGAAACTAAATGAATTCTTTGCTTCAGTCTTCACGGCTGAGGATGTTAGGGAGATTCCCAAACCTGAGCTGTCCTTTGTAGGTGACAAATCTGAAGAATTGTCACAGATTGAGTGTCACTAGAGGAAGTTTTGGAATTAATTGATAAACTTAACAGTAACAAGTCACCGGGACCAGATGGCATTCACCCAAGAGTTCTGAAAGAACTCAAATGTGAAATTGCAGAACTATGGTTTGTAACCTGTCCTTTAAATCGGCTTCTGTACCCAATGACTGGAAGATAGCTAATGTAATGCCAATATTTAAAAAGGGCTCTAGCAGTGATCCTGGCGATTACAGACCCGTAAGTCTAACATCAGTACCGGGCAAATTAGTTGAAACAAATCATAAAGAATAAAATTGTCAGACATATAGAAGAACAAATTTTGGGGCAAAAGGCAACATATTTTCTGTAAGGGGAAATCATGTTTTACTAATCTATTAGAGTTCTTTGAAGGGGTCAATACACATGTGGACAAGGGGGATCCAGTGGACCTAGTGTACTTAGATTTCCAGAAAGCCTTTGACAAGGTCCCTCACCAAAGGCTCTTATGTAAATTAAGTTGTCATGGTATAAGAGGGAAAATCCTTTCATGGATTGAGAGCTGGTTAAAGTACAGGGAAAAGGTGTGGAGATTATGGAAGAGGGGGAGACACATCAGGGCTCTAATTGTACCCTGGGTGATCACTACTTCCCACCACCCAGCACAGATGTAATGAGGTTAAGTGGTGTCCGCATAACGAATGTACTGATTATTCCTCAAGAAAGGTTTTTAATGACTTAGGCTATAAAAACAACTCAGACAGAATAAGAAAAGGAAGATTAAAGACCAGCACTGAATAAGGATTAATGTAAATGGCAAATTATACTGAAGAAAAGCACAAGTACAAGTAATATTATGCATCAGGTACTTACTACTATTTTTAATATTGCAGCATTGATATAACCCAGCACTACCATTCTTAATACTATAGTGTCAGTACCACTTGAGATCAGTTCAGCTCGAGCAACCCAGACTTCTTTACTCTGTAACCTTATACTCCATGCAACCAGACTCTTTTTTAACTGAAAACCTTACCCTGCTAAGAATACATTACCCTTTAGTCGACTGCTCTTTGTACTGGCCAGGTACAGATAGTTGGTGTAGTTGAAGTTTCCTCAGTTCAGAGGGTGGGGGTCAGACTGATCAAAGAGAATGACCTCTTAGACCAAGACACACACACACAAACCCACCTGAGGCTCTACACATTTTATCTCATCTGCCAGCCATGTTTTGAAGCAGGTAAACCAATCAAGTTAGGCCAAATGTTTACTGTGGCGGTTGTGGTTACTTTGAAATTATGATCTATGCCCAGGTGCACAGCTCATATTCTCCAAATACAGCCAATTGTCCTAATTGTGGTTAATGTGTCAGACTCAAAACATTTTAAATCAGTCGAACAAAGTGCTTAGTTGCTTTATATGTTGACCACAAGGTCATATCTAATTTTGCAAAGCCTGCTTTTTGAAGTTGCCCACAAGTCTTCAATATTTCCTAGTTTGACCTTGCTACACTTGCTCTGGTTGCTATGCTTGATCTTTGAGGCTTCTGGAAGTTTTAGGCCTAACATTGAATAAGTTTGACAATACCTTTGTTTGATAAGACTTTATCACAGTAATCAGAAAAGGGTAGAAATAAATGGTAAATTTTCAGAATGGAGTGGGGTAACTAGGGGTGTTCCCCAAGGGTCAGTCCTAGGACCAAGCTTATTCAACTTATTCATAAATGATCTGGAGAAAGGGGTAAAAAGTGAGGTGGTAAAATTTGTAGGCAATACTAAATTGCTCAAGATAGCTAAGACCAAAGCAGACTGTGAAGAGCTTCAAAAAGATCTCACAAAACTAAGTGATTGGGCAACAAAATGGCAAATGAAATTTAATGTGGATAAATGTAAAGTAATGCACATTGGAAAAAATAACCCCAACTATACACACAATATGATGGGGGCTAATTTAGCTACAACTAATCAGGAAAGAGATCTTGGAGTCATCACAGATAGTTCTTTGAAGACATCCATGCAGTGTGCAGCAGCAGTCAAAAAAGCAAACAGGATGTTAGAAATCATTCAAAAAGAGATAGAGAATAAGATAGAGAAGATCTTATTGCCCTTTGGAAGCGTGCAGACTCACCCCCGCGGTGCCTCCTGCTGGTTGTCCTCAGGAATTAGCATCTAGCCTCTATAGAGCACCCTCTTCAGGTGGTGTCTCACAGCCACTGCTGGCCCTGATGTCCCTCTCAGGACCCCAGTGCCCCTTTAATTGGATGCTGCTACCTGGCAGTACCCCACAGTTCTGGGTCTCCCCCAGACCCCTCCCACCTACTATCCCCACTTCACCTCAGTCTTGGCCACTGCCCAGGCTCCATCTAGCCCCTGTTCACTGGGGCAGACTGCAGTGTAAGCCACTCATCACAAGCAAAGGCATTCAGACCTGCTGTCTCTGCCTATCCATAGGCTGCACCATTGCAACCCTGCACCTATTTGGCCTATAGTCAGGCCTGCAGCCTGGGGCTTTCCAGGCTGGAGCTCCTAGTTCCCCTGGCCCTTCCCCAGCCCTGCTCCCAGTCTAAGTACCTTGCTTAGGTCCCTGAAGCCAGGCCCTTCTCCCTTTACAAGCAAAGAAAGAGACTTACTGGGCTTTTGGCTCACAGCCTCTTATAGGGGCCAGCTGGGCCTGATTGGGGCATGACCATAGCTGAGCCTACTTTCCCCAATCAGCCCAGGCTTCTTGCCCTAGCCAAAGCCCTCTTCTGGGCTGTTTCAAGCCCTGCAGGGCAGGAGTGCGTAACCACCCCGCTACACCCTTATATAAATCCATGGTATGCCCACATCTTGAATACTGCGTACAGATACAGTCTCCTTATCTCAAAAAAGCTATACTGGCATTAGAAAAGATTCAGTGAAGGGCAACTAAAATGATTAGGGGCTTGGAACGGGTCCCATATAAGGAGAGATTAAAGAGGCTAGGACTTTTCAGCTTGGAAAAGAGGAGACTAAGGGGGGATATGATAGAGGTATATACAATCATGAATGATGTGGAGAAAGTGAATAAGAAAAGGTTATTTACTTGTTCCTATAATATAAGAACTAGGGGCCACCAAATGAAATTAATGGGCAGCAGGTTTAAAACAAATAAAAGGACATTCTTCTTCACAATGTCAACCTATGGAACTCCTTGCCTTTGGAGGCTGCGAAGGCTAGAACTATAACAGGGTTTAAGAGAGAACTGGATAAATTTATGGAGGCTAAGTCCATTAATGGCTATTAGCCAGGATGGGTAGGAACGGTGTCCCTAGCCTCTGTTTGTCAAAGGGTGGAGATGGATGGGAGAAGCGAGATCACGTGATTGTTATCTGTTAGGTTCACTCCCTCTGGGACACCTGGCATTGGTCACTGTTGGTAGACAGGATACTGGGCTGTATGGACCTTTGGTCTGACCCAGTGTGGCCATTCTTATGTTCTTTAAAAAAAGAGACTATCATTCTGGGATGTATTAGCAAGAGTATTGTAACCAAGACACAAGAAGTAATTCTTCCATTCTACTCAGCACTAAGGCCTCCACTGGAGTATTGTGCCAGTTCTGGGCATGCCCAGGAGCCGCAGAGCCCGAGGAGGATGAGGGGGCAGCTGGGGAGTGCCCGGGGGCCGGCGCCTGCATGCATCTGCTGCAGCCCACAGGAGTCCCTGGGGAGGGGAGTGCCAGGCTGCAGCCTGGGCATGGAGGGGCAGGGGGTGCAGTTGCTACCCACTAGCAGTGCCGCCACCTTTGCAGGGCTGGTCCCCCCCACCCGCACTGCGCTGGCTCCTCCATGGCTGGGGCGCGCTGCCCTCACAAACCAACACAGGCAGCTCCTCCCTGCCGAGCCAGGGCACCACTTTTTGGTACCCCCCCCAAGCACTTAGCGCCCTAGGCGACCACCTAGTTCGCCTAGTGGTTGCACCAACCCTGACAGGACAGGACAGAGCTGGAAAAACTAACTAGGGCTGTCCCAAGAGGAACACAGGCGCGCCTGCAGCCTGCCACTGCCAAAGCCCCAAATGGGCGCATACCCAACAGGAACAAGATGCTTTCAGCAGCCAGGCTCCATAAAGAAAGCTCAAGAACACAATTACTGGATCTCATCTTTCTTGAGGAATTTACTTTCCTGTACAGTAGTTTCCATGGTTACAGAAATGTCACCATTTTACATTGCACAGCATAGCAGTGATAGAGCTGTCAGATCCAGCTGATCAGGAAGAGGCTTTTGCTGCCCCCCCCCTTCTTCTTATCAGGTTACAATTATGTATTCTTCAAACATTTATGTGGCTTGTGTTTCAGGATGATGGGACAGTTGTAGAGTAAATCAGTGATTATCACTGACTCGTATGAGAAGCAGCTTTTTTTTGGTCAAGGTGGCCATTCCAAATTATGTAAGTTTAATTGGCACTTTCGAGAGAGAGAGAGAGAGAGAGAGTGTGTGTACGCACATGAGAGAGAGCAAGCGAGAATGAGGGAAAGGGAGCTAACAGTTGATTTAGCATCAGTATTCCCACAAGCTATACATTACTGCTAAGAGGGCAGTTAAAAACAAACTACTTCTGTTTTCAAGGAATACAGTGGAAAAGGACACACCATTTTAATGGATGCTGTTGATGTTCACAGAGCAAAGCTGTGGGTTGAAAAAATCAATGGCCCTATATTTTTTGCAAGTGATTAGTGACTTTCGGGGATCCTGTGATGAGGGACACTCACCTCTTGTGAGGGTTGCCTGTTGGTTGAGTGCAAAGCTGCAGACTCTCTCCTGGCGGGCCGGTTTGTTTACCTGCTGTGTTCGCAGGTTCAGCTGATTGCAGCTCCCACTGGCCGCAGTTCATCGCCCCAGACCAATGGGGGCTGCGGGAAGCACAGCCAGCTCATCTCTCGACCTACGCCACTTCCCACAGCCCCCATTGGCCTGGGACGGTGAACTGCGGCCGGTGGGAGCTGCGATTGGCCAAACCTGCGGATCTGGTAAACAAACCATCCTGGCCTGCCAGGGGCTTTCCCTGACGGGCCGCAGGCCAAAGGTTGCCAATCCCTGCATTAGAGTCTCTAAAACAAGCCTTATCCCCTTCCTGGGGCTTAAGCCACTCAGCCACTGGGGGGACCCAGGCCTGCCCACTACTCTTACCCTAAAAACAGCAGCCACATGCTACTTCCTTTAATTACTGCTGCTCTTCTCTGGGCAACTTCCCATGTTACAGCTTCCTCTGCATGCTATCAGGACTGAAGTTCTTCCTCACAGAGTTTCAGTGTCACCAGAATCCATCTTCTCAGTCTCCTTTGAGCTCCAGCCACTAGCGAGGAGGCTTTCCCTTGCTCCTCTGAGCCCCACCTGCACTCAGGCCCAGCAGCTCCTTTTTACTGAGCCTGCTGGGCTCTGACTGGCTGCTTCCTTGCAACTGCTCACTGCGCCTTTCCTGAGGCAGGGTGTAGTAGGACTGCAAGGCCTCCGGCAGGGGGCCTCAAAGGGCCTGGTACAACCTGGCACAGGTCCCTACATTTTAAAGAAACCTAAAAATCAGGCTACTTTAAGATGTCAAGTTGGGGATCTAAAATGACTAGCTATGTTTGAAAATGTAGGCCATGGAACCTACTGAGCCTGGGCTAGATGCCTAACAAGTATTGCCACTGTATTCACTAATAACTGCTTCCTGTAACATAAGTCATTCTGGCTTAATGTAGGGTTTGTTAGTGAGTTATACTGTATGGGCAGTTTGACCAACTGTAATTTCATGGGTTGAGTAGGGAATTCAATAGGTATTAATGTTCCTTCTTTAATAGTAATATATCTAGTTCATATGTGAAAAGGTTAATATCCCTTCTGTACATTCACATGGCAAATTAAAGGTGAGGTTTCATCAAGCTGTTGCCTCTGTGTCATACAGATGTCTGTTTGGGATTTTCACTGTGTATTCATAGGTGCTAGGGGTGCTGCTGCACCCCCTGGTTTTAAGTAGTTTCCATCATATACAGGGTTTACAGTTTAGTTCAATGGCTCTCAGCACCCCCACTATACAAATTGTTCCAGCACTCATGTGTGTTCGTTGTTGTATCTGTCTTTGGTAATCCTGGCTATGCACTGTGCCTAGCCTGTTGACTGAGAGAGCCTCCCTGGTCCTCTGTACTTGTCTCTCAGGCTTCTGGTTTACATCTAGGGTGAAATCCTGGTCACCAGAATTCAGTGGGAATTTTGCCATTGAGTTTAATGGGGCCAGGATTTGACCCACTGATTTTTTTTTTCAGGTGCAACCAAAATAAAAACAGGCACATAATGTCGCTGGTAACTTTGTTCAGCTCCATGAAGGGAATCTTTGAACTACAAATATGAGCAATATAAACCAGACTTTATCCTGTAATACCAGGGCTCTGACATGGATCATATTCATTTTTAAGGAGAATATAAATATTTAGTAGGTCAACAGGTGGCTTGTTCACAGTCTATAAGCACCTACATGGGGAGAAGATTTCTGATAGCAGACAAAGGCATAACAAGACTCAAAGGCTGGAAGTTGAAGCTAGACAAATTCAGACTGGATATAAGTTTGGTGAGGGTTAATAGCCAGTGGAACGAGTTACCTAGCAATGTGCCAGATTCTCCATCACTTGGCATCTTAAAATAAAGACTGGATATGCTCTAGTTTAACCACAAGCCGCTGGGTTTAATGAAGGAATAACAGGATGAAATGCTAAGGCCTGTGTTTTGCAGGAGGTTAGACTAGATGATCATCATAGCCTGCTCTGGCCTTAAAATATATGAATCTGAAATCTTTGGATTCCACATATGTAAGAAGAAAATGTTGTCTATTGCAGTGGTTCTCAAACTGTGGTCCGCAAGCTCTTCAGGTGGTCTGTAGATAGTTCCCTTTAAGGTGTGCGCCTAGGTGGCTGCACATGAGAGAATGACAGGCCACCCACCTAATTAATGGTGCTGTGCAGGTGTGGCTCCACTAATTAAGTGCCTGGACCCTAGAGAAGATGCACATGTAAGGTGATGTGCTGGCCTTGGGGGGAATAGAGGGGTAGTGGGGTGAGAAGAGAGGGTGAGGGGGAATTTGGGACAAGTAGGGCTGTGGTGGCCAGAGAAAGAGGCAACTTTCCCCAGCTCCAGGGTTGTGGCTGCTGGGGGGAGACAGCCCTCCTCTCCAGCCTCAACTCTATGGCTGCTGTGGCAGAGGAGAGATCCCCCACTCCTTCCCAGCCCCAGCTCAGGGGCTGTCGCAGTGGGGGGGAGAGGGCAAATCCATCGCATTAGAAAGGTAAGACTATTGATATTAAAGTATGAGTTGTGTGCTTTCATTTGTAGAATAAAAACCATTAAGTTGTTGTTTTTAATATAGTGCTTTTATCCAAAGTGCTTTACAATAGTTAGTTAATGGTACAAACAACATTTGGAAAGATCATTAAGTGGTCCACCAAGACCCTCAGCAATTTTCAAGTGGTCCACGAAAAAAATAGTTTGAGAACCACTGGTCTAGTGGCTAGAGCCCATGACTAGATATCAAAGTTCTGGGTTTTATTCCCATCTGTAACAGTGACTCAATGTCTTGCACTGGATATCGAACTGCTGCCATGTCCTATGCTGTAAAACAGGGATGATAACTTCACAACATTCTGTGACATATCTAATGTTTGTAAAGTGGGGATTGAGCCTGAGATGAATGGCACTATAAAAGTGCCAAGTGGGTTTAATCATAATTACTATTCATTATATCATTCTTCAGAAGTAATGGCATATTTGATCTGAAAATAGTAGCAATCAATATACTTTCTTAATTCCAACTGTATTAGCTGAAACTTGGTTCAGCAGATTTGTGAAGGAACAAAAATGAAATTTAGCTTGAAACTGGGAATTGCATGGGAGACTGCTTCTCCTTAATGCTTTATGGGATGAAAATCCTCACTTGTGATACATAAAAGGAGACAAAATGAATGAAGAATTTACAAACATCTATATTTCAGTGTTAGGAAATGTGGCAAGGTTAGGAAAACAGTTAACTGAAGAAGACACTGAGTTATACAACTCTGATTATTTCAGGAAATGAGAGGTTTACATATTACAGTTTAACAAGATAAAAGGTCTCCCACAAGATACATGTATGACAGACAACTTATCTGAATTTGACATAACACAGCATCAGATACACATGTAATGTGATGAAACAATGTCAGGTAATTTCTGGGTTCTGAAACATACAACCTTTTTGCATAAGGCAATTCAAATATAACTCTTAGTTTTAAATCACAACATACCTCAAGCAGCATGCAGGAAAAAGTCATTTATTTTGTACATTTGAATGACACACCTTGCAACAAGTTTCCATTTTATGTATTTAGCTCAAGAGGATATAAACCATTCAAATAATATATATTAAATCAGCAATTATATTTACTGGAATAAAGATTATCAGTTTTGGTAAAAATAAAACTATTTGAATTCACTCATTAGCAAAATGCACAGTGATCATAAACTCAATTCTTCTTACAACCATCTTTCATGAATAATTTCTCTGTAATACAGCAACCGTATAATTCTGGATTCATAGAGCTGAATGTACATAGTACTAGGAATTAATCTTCATGTAGTTCCAATAGCTACAAAAAGTTGCTAACTATTTTAAATCACATGATGTAATACCATTGCTATACAAACATCATATTCATTTGATGTCCCGATTCTTAACTAAATACAGTATTATGTTAGGTGTTTTGTGGAAACTGGCTCATGCACCTCAATCACACATACCTTGAAATTTAGAAAATTAATTTTATAAATTAGTTATCTAGGCCTATGTCCAGTAAAGCACTTAAGTATGTGCTTAATTGTAATTTAAAAGTTAAGCACATGTTTAAGTGGTTTGTTGGATTAGGACCTTATTCCTTTACACAATTTAGTTCTAATGTGTTTCTTTATAGATTAAGCTTTCAAGAAGCTATTAATCTGCTCAGAAGTAAAACACCTGAGCCAAAAATAGCAGTGTTGTTGATGGATTTGAATGGACATGGCTGATAGTACATTTTCAAGGAAAAAAGTCTAAAAAAATCACATAGGATAAGAAAAGCTAAATTCTTCCCAGCATTATAACATTATTTAAAATGAAATTAACAAGGGGAATCCAATTTTCTCTTTACAAAACAACCAATTTGTCCTTTCTGGCAGACTCTCTCTGTTAAAAGGTTGTAGTACTTTTGGACTGTTTAACCTTGTGTGCAGGGTGACTAAACTTCTTCCTAATGTATTATTTTACATTGAGGGCTCAATCCTGCTTGCCTTATTTCTAGCACAGTTAATGGGATTGATGTGATAGGCGTCAATGAAACTTTTTTTGACTGCAGGGAGAATTCTATGCCTAGAGTGCTTACAGTTTTGGAATAACTGGAATACTCGCATGAGTGAGATGAGAAGGATTTGGGGCCCATTGAAGTCAATGGAAAGACTCCCATTGATTACAAGGGATTTTGGATAGGGCCCTTATTTCTTAAGGTGCCAATTTAGCAAAGCACTTAAGTACGTATTTAAAGTTAATCATATGCTTAATAGGGCCTAACACATTGTTCAAGGTGATTCAAATGCTTGAAAATGAGTAGTGCTGATCCTGTGCCTTGTTGAGTTTCCTCAACATCCATGAACCTCAATGGAGTTTGGGAATACTCAGAACCCAACAGGAGACAATCAAAACCTTGCAAGATTGTCCAAATAAAGGGATACTGTCCATAAACCAAAAATCATAAATAACCTCCACTTCAGTCAAGTGTACTATTAGAATGGCCCTAACTTTGCACACAGCCAGTGGAAATACTCATGTAAGTAAAGTTACACAATGGGATAAGTGTTCAGAGGATTGGGACTGTAGGTGATGTCTTTGATTCTTCAGAACTCTCCAAGGTTTTAAACTGTAATGTGCTGGTAGTACTAGAAAAACAAAGGGTTTCCAATTTTTCATCATTATCCTTGTCCGTTTTAATATGACTGAAAAAGTTACATCATGTCTTCCAACTGCTTTATTTACCGCTCCTATTAAAAAAGAAAGCCTGGCACACTTCTTTGTCCTTAAATATACAAAACAGTGATCTCCACAAGATAGTGGGTGAAAGAAAGGGCAGTGGTACCTTCACAACGACATTAATAGCAAAAGAGAAACTATACTTTACAGATCTTGAGCTAACAATCTTTGGCAGAATATTTTCAATAAATTATTACAAATATGTTCTGCATTTTTATATTTTGGATATTTCACTCTTTTAGTTCAGCTTTATTGATATTCATTCACTACTCTATGTTAATAGGAAAACACCACAAATATAAAAATATATGAGCTTAGCACATTTTCTGGATAACACAACTCTCTTCCATTATTTCAAAATTTGCAGTTAATACCACAGAAAATATTAAACAGGTGTTGCTAACAGTAGGGGTCAGTTTAGAAGATCACAGGTTTTTACAGTGTGTTCAAAAAGACTGTACTTGATCTTTTTCAAAGAATTAGCATTGAAACAAGCTAAATATGTGGAATCATTATCTACTTTTGCTGTACATCCTATTCCTAATCAGGTGATAACTGAATTCTCCTTCTAAGGCTTGTAAGATTTTGCATTCAGTGACATATGCAAATTTTATATTCAAGGGATGGTAAATAGGGGTAAAACGCAAGGCTTGATGTACTAAGTGTTTCTAAAAAACAACACAAAGACATACTGTACAGTATTTTTTACTTTTGGGAAAAATTTGCACACTCCGTCCCCCATGAAGGTGTTTATTTCCCTTCCTTCCTGAATCCACAGAAGATAAACCATTTGTAAGGTTAACTTTGTACAGCACAGTATACATATAATGGTCTTTTCATCATTTTTCTTCTATGTGATTTTTTTTTTAAACCCCAAGTCCTGTTCTGAGCTTTATTCAACCAACCCACTCCAGAAAGATTTTATTCCCAACCTTAGAACACTGTTAAAAGTCTTGAAAAACTACTTACTGTTCCACTTGCTTGCAATGAGATTGACAAAAATATACAGTTACTTAATAAATCATTGTGAAAATATTTTAACTCCAACAGGGTTTTCCTTCTGGAGTGGCCAGGACACAATCTTGTGCTTTTGGAAAGGAGGTTTCCCCATTCCAGACACATCTCCCTGATCTTTTCTTCAGCATAAACCACTAATTACATTTAAGTTTTTTATACAGCATGTACAGAATATACAGCATTTCATAGTTATTTCCCTTGCATGTGACCTCTTCTATCAACAAATATTTATAGTTGAAACATGGGAGACTTCCCATTATAATAATAGTTGTACCAACGAATATTATGGCTTTTCTTGGTAGTGTAGTTGCATTACTTGTAAAGTAATCATGAAAGACATTGAGAGGCTAAACTTTTTTTCTGGGGGAGGAAAGCCTTTCTTACCAACATAGGGTTACATGTGGCAAAGAGAGAGTCACTCCCATCTGCGTATCTTGTTTCTAGCTGTATGTACAAAGCTAAAACAGGGAAAATAAACTCAATCCAAACTTTTGAGACCTGCATAATGATTTAAATCCACAAGAATCCATTCTCCTCTTCAAACCCTTTTCAGTGGCATCCTTTAATAGGAAGGATCTGTGGGCAATGCCATTTATTCATGGTATAATTTATTGTGGCGGTGTAATATATGCAGTGCTTTTGGCTTTTAGATGAGATGAAAGAATGGAACTCACATTTTGAACTATAAATGACTAAATGAGCATGTAAAGCAGAGATAGTGGCTGGGATGTAGTAGCCATTAGGCTAGCTAGCAGGATAGACATAATTCCCACCCCTATGCACACTCTGTTAATCATTTCCTGAGCAGGGGAGAAGTGGCAGCGCAACAGGCAGGCACAACAGGAGAAAATAATCTTGTAGTTTCCCCCATTGCGATGAACAAAGGAAATGCTGATAGCTATTCGGAATGACCCTTCAGAAGCAGCTGGCTAGTTTGGCAATGAATGTGTGTGCAGCACACTATAGAGAAGAAAGGACTTAGTAGTGCAACTGGAACATAGGGGATATGCAATGAGTGGCCCACGAGAGACAGGGATGGGGGAGTCTTGTTCATGCCCCAAGAGACTTCTAAAGATGAGTTATGATTCAGACTTAGTGCTACAGCCCCAGGATTACTTGGGCTCATTTCTCACCCAACAATGAGTGAGATTGCTTCTCACTAGTACCTCTCATGTGCTGCCTACTTGACTTTTACTGCTCCTATGCCTGTACCATACATTCACAGCTTTACCTTGCTAAGGGCAACGCTCCCTAGAGACACAAGATTTCACTGTTGTGAATTCACCTTGGTGAACATTTGGCTTCCCACATAACTCATGAGTTCCCAGTGGGTCACACTAGGTCCAGCGGTGTCTCAACGATGGATGGGTGTGGGTGTTGAAATGTTTGTCTCTTGTAACATGGGGTCCTGAACAGAGAAATTGTGAACCTGCCGCAGTAATCTCAAGCAGACCATTTCCTTCTCTCCCTGCACTCTGTCTGAAGCAATGACTTGTGAAAACAGCCTTCTGTGCTTGACCCTGCTCCCATTCAAGTCAGTGGAGAAATGTCATGGATTTTACTGCTTCAGGAGCATGCTCTTACATTTTTTTTTTTGCATCCTCCCTTAGCTATGAAGCTCTAAGCAGTAGACTTTGAAAACTGTTTGCTAATAAGATAATTGAAAATACATAAAGCCTTTACAGAAGCTGGCTGGTATGGTCTAGTACAGGGGTCAGCAACCTTTCAGAAGTGGTGTGCCGAGTCTTCATTTATTCCAGTGGTCCCCAACCTTTTTGTCTGGGCACGGCGGCAGTGGAGCACCCACTGAAATGCCGCCAAATTTCTGTGGCATTTCGGCAGCGATGCCTCTTGATGACGTCACTTGTCGGCGGCAAGTGATGTCATCGAGAGGCGTCGCTGCCGAAACGCCTCAGAAATTCGGTGGCATTTCAGTGGATGCTCCACCAACAGCTAGGACATGGACACATTTAGATGCCCCCACGGGCGCCATCGCACTGGGGACCTCCGATTTATCCACTCTAATTTAAGGTTTTGCGTGCCAGTAATACATTTTAACATTTTTAGAAGGTCTCTTTCTGTAAGTCTATAATATATAACTAAACTATTGTTGTATGTAAAGTAAATAAGGTTTTTAAAATGTTTAAGAAACTTCATTTAAAATTAAATTAAAATGCAGAGTTCTCGGACTGGTGGCCAGGACTCGGGCAGTGTGAGTGCCACTGAAAATCAGCTCGTGTGCTGCCTTTGGCACACGTGCTATAGGTTGCCTACCCCTGATCTAGTATGTAATGTCCCATCCTGAGAGTCAGGCTATGACCATACTGCTGAAATGCTGTGGAAGTTTGCACAAGTCACTTCTCATCTGTTTTCCTTCCCACTCATTGACAAGTTAGGTTGCAAGCTCCTTGGAGCAGGAACTGTTTTTTTAACTGTGACTGGATAATGAGGTCCTGAAGAACAGCTGAGGCTTTCTAAGTACTACTGAAATACAAATAATAGGTACTTACTGTGAATCCAGTAATCTGGGGAACTACTGCACACAGTCCCAGCCTGGACTAGTAAGCAACCAGTACGTGACATGCTCATTCAGAGTCATCCTGGGGCTCAGTTTCAGAACGATGACAATACTTGTGTGTTTAAAAAAAGAACAGAAGGTTCTAAGAACAAGCAGGCAAACAGATTGCAAAGGTAAAATATTGAAGCAAATCTTCTTTCTTCAAGGGTCATATACTGGAGAATGCTAAGCATTCTCAAGTCCCATTCATTTCAGTGAGAGTCAAGCGTGTGCTGTAGCTGGCCAGCCCAGACCCCAAAAGGAGAAATTAGTTTTCTTCAGCTTTTAAAGGCCCATGTAGCAGATCTTCAGCTGGTGTAAATTGCTGCAGCTCTGCTAAAGTCAATAGAGCTATGAAAATGTATATCAACTGAAGAGCTGGCCCAGATGTCCAAAGGAGCTAGGGGGCTGAAACCAGGTCTGAGATTTACATGTAAAACTGTGGATAAGAAACTCTGGATTATTTCTCTCTTTGTACCACATCACTCATACCTGTTATGCTCAATAATAATTAGTAACTGTAAACTAACTTGTGTGCTGTACATTAGGGTTAAACAATTTTCACTACAGCATTGCTTCAGCACTTTGACTACAGTTCCCAACTTTCAGGCTCCCATATACATGCCAGGGGAGCAATTTATTTTAAAATATTTCCAAATTGCAGTTCCATTCATTTGAAATTATAATGATCACTCTGAAAAAACATGCCAGTTGCCTTGGATTGCACAGTCATTTATCTGCAATGTGCACCACTAAAAAAAAAAAAAAAAGGGAATATTGCAAATACCTCGTTAACTATATCATGGATTAAGGGCAAAAGCATCAAATTTGTAAGAAGTAAATCCTGGTTTATGATTACCTAAAACAGTCATGTTTTCTACCATTTATTGTCTCAGAGGTCAACAAAACTCTTAAACAGTTAGATTGCCTGTGCAAAACTTTGCTTCCTGACTGACTCATCAGAAATCAATTTATGTATGTTTCTTATCACTGTTTTCTATGGTGACTTTGTTTCACCTTTAGACTATTATGGTCAGACCCTGCAGTCCTGTGAGTTGCTCCTCTGAAGTCAATGATAATTTAAATGTACTACGGAACTCTTAGCATGTGGCTACACTGCAATTAAAAAATCTGTGGCTGGCCTGTGAAGAGCTGACTCGGGTTTGGCTTAGAGGCTGTTTAATTGCTATGCAGGCATTCAGGTTTGGGCTGCAACCTGGGCTTCAGGACGCTGCGAGAGGGGAGGATCCCAGAGCTCAGGCTGCAGCCAGAGCCAGAACATCTATACCACAATTAACCAGCCGCACAGCCAAAGCCCAAGTCAGCTGGCACAGACCAGCCACAGGTTTTTAACTGCAGTATAGACATAACCTCTGTGCACCCCAGCAGTGTCTACACCAGATCAATTATATGTGTAACATGTTAGTGTGCTTTAGAAATCTCCTCCCTGCCCCATAGTTACTCCTTACCCAACTCGAAGACATGTCCTTAATTTGACCCTAGCATTGCTCCATGACTGGGGCTCCTCAGTGCTACTGCAATACAAATAAATATTTTTTGGGGGGAAAAGCAAACAACTTGTTGCTAAGATATCATAGCCACAATGCAGAGATTTACTGATATTGTTGATGAAGATACGTAGATTCTGTTTAACAACAGAGCTATTAGTGACTTCTTCTTTCAGAGGCTACTGATATTTTTTGTGTTGATTATTGACCAAGACCCAGGAAAGCTCAGTGCTTAACCCTTAGCTAATAAGCCATGATGCTCACCTCAATGGACCTCAGTATCTACTTAACCATTTTCTGCCTAAATTAAGGATTTTAAGGTCTTTGGTTCTTAATACGTCCCATGTCTTTTTTACCCAATTTTGTAAGATACAAATGGGACTATCAGCCTGGACATTGAATTTTATGACATTTGTTCATCACCTAAGGTTTATTTTAAGCAGAAAAGTTTGAATATAATGTACTTAGCTGTCTTTCTGGAACCATATGCAACTGAAAATAGTAACAACTGACAAATAAAACTATTCTTCAGAATTTCTGGTAGACAATCCTTTTATTGAACTATGCCCTCAGAGGATGATTCTGACAGGTTGTTCTATGCTTATTTTCAGGGCTATGTCTATGTCTTCTATTAAAATTGTCAAATGCTTAAATTGTTAAGAAAAACTATTCCTAGTGTTGTCTGAAGCTAAACCGTCGCCAGGGAAAAATAAATACAGCTTTCCATCTTGCCAATATAATCAATGTCATGCCAATGGTATTAATACAATCTTTTGTTCTCTTGAGCTGCTAAAATAGTGCATGTTTTCTGATTAACAACAAGACAAGCAGTTTTTCTACATGGTCCCTTCTTGTGCATGTCTTTACTGAAAGCTTAAAACACAAAGCATCAACACGGAGCGAACAGATGGAAATAACAATGATGATCAATTCATTTTAATCTTTTCATGGGGAATTACACTGACATTTAATTACATCTCCATGTTTCTTTGACTGATGGGCTTGGGTGGGTCAATGAAGCAGGCAGGATTTGAGAGGAAAAGCTAAAAGAGCAACCTAAGCATGATAACAAGACATTGAAGAAAGGATAACCCAAATCTCTCTCTCTCACACACACACACTGCTCTAAACAATTAGTGATTTGTGATTGACAGAGGACACAATATTGCTTACGGCATCTGAAGAAAATTAGTCAGGCCAGTTTAAAAAGAATATCTACCTGCCTGTGTTAACTTTTCCTAATCAAAATAAGGAAAGGATTTCTTAAATCAAATCCAACAGAACCCCACACCTCTAGACAATTCGTCAAAAAGAAAAACATCTGTATGCAACAATGCAGGATGAGACACGGAAAAACAGCTAATGAAAATGTGCACAGAGACAGATTTTGTGTGCATTTGCCTGCAAGCTTGGTAGGAATGTGTTTTTATTTGTCTTCTCCTTTACCAAATTCCTTCCCATAAATCAATAATAATAAATATAAAAGTATATTAAAATAATTACTTTTGAGTGTTTCAGAGTTTCCTGCATACCGGCTTCAAAGAATCCTGTCAGAGTTGCTTAACTGTCAAGTTCTCAATACCTGACTGTCTTGCAGAACCGAAAAGCCTCTCCTGTACAGCACAGACTGTACAACATAGATCTCCTCTCCTGGCAGCCCCTCGCTGGTTGTGGAGAAGCTACAGATACTGGCACTGTGGCCAGGATTTTCAAAAGACGGTGATGCAAGTTAGGCTCCAAAATCTGTATAGTATAGTGGAGGTCACTTAATAGCAATCACAATACAACTTACACTTAATAGAAACATTTTGCCAGGAACCAACCCTATCTGATTGACTTTAAATTTAAAGATTCCAATATTGACAGCAGGCATGCTGGTTAGTAACAACTTTTTTTGGAAGAAAGTCCCTGTTGCAATCAGGTTTGCAGGATTGCCACCAGGGAAGGAAGCTCCAGAACATGGTGAGCCCTGGCTGCAAGCAGATTTGTGGGGCTGCATCCAGACCAGTGCTTGCTTCTTTGGCCACAGCCCCACGTACATGCCTTTTGCTTATTGACAGCTTCTGGAAAATGGCAGTTTTTTTGCTGGGACTCAAGAGGCTGCCAATAAGCGAAAGCTACTGTACTAAGTTCCGTGATTTGATTTTCAAAACTGTTGAGCATGTTACACCTTCCATGGAAGCCAATGGCAGCAGATGGGGGATCAGGACTTTTGAAAAGCAGGACACTTTAGGTGTCTCAGTATGGACCTAGGCGCCTAACTTCAATAATAATGATATCTAGCTCTTCCATGGCACTTTTTAGCATGGTTAAGTATCATTATCTCCATTTTACAGATGAGGAAACTGAGGCATGCCCAAAGTCACTCAGCAGGCCAGTGTTAGAGCAGGGAATTGAGCTCCAATTGGCTGAGTGGTAGTGTACAGTAGTCTAACTCACACACCTTCTGGGTGTGGTGTTCTGTCCTATCTAGTGGCACTGAGCCCACTTAGAGAGAGCTAAAACAAGGCTGCTCTACAGCCTTAGCTAACAGCCAGTTAGCTTACAGCTCATGCACTGAGGTCCTAGGTTCGATCCTGCCTGCTAATGACTAGGGTCTGCTGGTGTTGCACATGCACTACCTCCCTTTAAAATAGTTCCCATCACCATAATACCTCTGTCCCTGCTAAGTAACTGCAAATAGAAATCACAGTATTGTGCTCTTTCTTTCTTCCTCTCCAGCTGTGCAAGAAGGCAGGAGATAGAACACGGATGCTTCCTGGCTTGTGAGCCCGGGAATCCAGCTTTGCAGGGCACCTGACATAGCTGTCTGCTGCAGTTCTTTGTGTTGAATGGGAATTGTCAATGTGAGATGATCCACCAATATGAAAACCTCACCAAACTTTCCTCTTTTCCAGGTAATTTGGAGGCAAAACAGGCCCTCAGGCTAACCTAGCCTACAGCTGGAGCAACAGGCGCAGAATGGCTTCACTCCTAATTGATGGCTTGGGGGGAAAGGCTTCCTCTTGCCTCAACCCTGCCAAATTCTGCTGTGAACATTTAGGTTGTGCAGAAGGGGCAGAATCCTTGCTTGAGCAAGTCATGTTAGCTGGGATACTGTGCCACTTTGTTTGACCCAAAACTAATTTTTTCTTTACTTTTTTGATTCACTGAAAATTGTTGAAAAACATTCATTTTCAGGTTGACCCAAAACTAAATTCTCCCCCCCCCTTTTTTTTTTTTGAAAATTGTCAAACAAAAAATCAGTTACCATCCGAGCTCCATTAGTAATAAGGGTATATTTCTATTTCATTCTTACTGTGCTCTTTTCTATATGTTACTCCTCTGCTTCGAAATAAAGTGGGGAAAAACATTCCAGTTTATTTGGGGCAAAAAAGAAGACAGGACAGGAGATAAAGAAAAAAGACCTGTCTTGTTTTTGAGCTTTGTGCAAAGCTATGATGTTTTGTGAGCTTTAAATGTACGGAAATGGAGCGATTCGCTCAAGCTGAAGGCCTCCGCATAAGAATTACATTATCTTCTGCTCCCATCAGTAATGCATTAAACTTCTTCTTAGCACTAAAGTATAGGAACTGGCTTCTTTCAAATTCTCTCTATTTTAGGAGACAGATAAACTCTGGCAAGTTTAAAAGGCTTTTAGCACAAAGAACAGGCCATGATATTGTGAGACAAGTTCATAGATTCCAAGGCCACAGGGTAGCATTGTGATCATCTGGCAGGGACTCCTGTATAACACAGGCCATAGAACTTCCCCAAAATAATTCCTAGTTTAGATCTTTTTGAAAAATATCCATTGACTTTAAAACCTACAGCAGGGGTCGGCAACCTTTCAGAAGTGCTGTGCCAAATCTTCATTTATTCACTCTGATTTAAGGTTTCGCGTACCAGTAATACATTTTAACGTTTTTAGAAGGTCTCTTTCTATAAGTCTATAATATATAACTAAACTATTGTTGTGTGTAAAGTAAATAAGGTTTTTAAAATGTTTAAGAAGCTTCATTTAAAATTAAATTAAAATGCAGAGCTCCCCAGACTGGTGGCCAGGACCCGGGCAGTGTGAGTGCCACTGAAAATCAGCTCGTGTGCCGCCTTCGGCACCCGTGCCATAGGTTGCCTTCCCCTGGCCTACAGTTAACTAGTTTAACTTTCTGCGTAAACATAGAGCCCGATAGGGCCAGTTAACCAGACTAGCTGTGGCATTTGACAGTTGGGGAAATGGAGCAGATATGTTTAACATTCAACAATCTAATTCATGAAAGAGTTAAAAACACAATAAAAGGGATGCACATTAACATGACAGAAGAATTCTTTTGGAAGCAACACTACGCTATCTGAACTAGCAGCAGGGCTTGCTGTGCCCATGTTCTCTTCTCATACTGTGAAGGTTGTGAGAGTTTTGCTTCATTTCTACAAACTTGAGACAGAAAGAACTTTTGGTTTGACCTAGCAAGAGGTTAGGTCTTTGAATTAGATCCTGATAAAAGTCTGATCCAAAACCCATTGACTTCAGGTCCACAGAGAAAAGAGAATGGTCTATAAGAGGAGGTATTCACTTCTGAGTGTGTGTTTCAAACAGGTCAATGAATGTCAATTGTATGAAGTGGGAGGAAGCCTGGCCTCACACCATCAAACCACAGGAGAATATTGTGAAAAAGAGCTCACCCTGTTACAAGGTGTAGGAAGAGGCACTTTGTAGAGAAGAATGAGAGGCCAACAATTGCCAAGTTGGATTAGCATTGTGGCAATACAACCCTTGTGGTCAAACCACTTGGCAATAGCTCAGAATTAGCACACAGTAGCTTGGCAAGAACTGCCTGATTTTGAGCCTTGGAGAGGAACAGGGATAGCTAGACTGTTGTGGGGTTTAATTAATATGGGAAAAAAGGGTGACCAAAAAGTAATAATCTTTAGAAAGGTATTGAGATACACTCAGCACCCGGAGTCCTGCTAGCGCTAGCAACCTCCTAGATAACCCTACATTCAAACGGTAGGTCAAACTGATAACATTCCCCTAAAAGAAACAGCAGGATGAATGTAATTAGGAATTTGATAATTAGCTTTCATTTCCTTAAATACTTAAATTACAGGCTAATGTTAAGATTTGTGAACTGCGGCATCTCACTTTCCCACTTCCTTACCATCTCAAAGTAGATTTGCATTCAAATGGACGCATTGTTTTAGCAGTGTGGCTTCGGTCAGTGCCATTGTGTGAATATTAATCTCTTCCAAAGGGATGTGATCAGATTGAAAAGAGAGAGTAATTGCTTTGAGTAAATTTTCAGCCATCTTTTGTCTTTCTGGGTAACTTCTCCAATGGTAACAACCAGTGCTTTGTATTGGCACAGTGCATCAAACTGGGTTGCCTTTTTAATTAAAAATGTCCAACCAAGCAATATCTTCACACAGCATTTCAGACCTTCCTAAGAAGGGACTCTTAAGAGACAACAGTGGGACACTGGAGATACTGCCATGCACGATCAGCCATGACAATAGTTTGTAGCTACTGATGATAGGAAAACCTCTCCTTCCCACCCCCAGTGCAGGCTGGACTGAATTTAGGGAAGAACTTTAAAAATCAGGGACCAAGTTATAATACATCTTCATAAAGCCCACTGGATTTAATAACAGCAGATTGCTGGTGTGTCTAAGATGCCAAGCAAAGAAGTGTGTTTGGAGGATGCATAGCTTCCTGGTAAGAATAAGGAAATGTATTGAAAGATGTAATCCAAAGCCCATAGAAATTTTTCCACTGATTTCAATTGACTTCCAAGGGCTTTGAATCAGCCTCATAGTCCTGACTGCCAGGGCTTTATGGAACACCCACATCACAGGATTAGTAGTGGGGGTGCTCTGTTTGGCATTTACAACTCCAACAGGCCCTGGCATGGAGTGAAAAACAGCTAATGAGTAGACAATGAGTTGCCATCTTTCCCTCTGAGTAATAGCTGAAACTGGAAATATCCCACTGCCAGCTAAAACAGCACCATAGCTTTGTAATAATCCAGTGCATCAGATTTGGAAAACGGATCACACTGCTCTTTTGAATGGTGTATATACAAAAGTACTGAAAGACACATGGCCTTTTGCTCAAAGGGTACCAGAAAAAGCAATTCAATGTAACTCATGGTTGACCTGTCCAGAATTTACTGGTGATACACATAGTCCTAAGACTTGTAGGGAGAGAGGCCATGGTACAGAAGCCACTAAAATGGTGTCTATTACTGATTTGCCAGCATGATTTTATTTGTCTGCTCTGTGAACTATTTATTGTAATTTTACCCACAAAGAGGTAAACGAGAATAATCACAATTAGGACTGGAATTCACCATGGTAAGGGGGAATCAGTCTTCAGGGGGCCCAATCTTCTCTAGAGTTGTAGATTAAAATGGGTCTCATGGCTGTAGTTGTTGGGTGTCCAGAAGCAGCAAGGACTACAGCAGGAACCTGAGGCTGAGGCCTGTTTAAAGATCCGGAGGCAGGGTGTCTTTACAGAGATGGTGAATTCTTCAGGGTGCCTCCTTCTTGCCACCAGCATCACCTCATTATATCCCTGGCTCAGCTCCAGCCAGTTACTGATCTCAGCCACGCTATGGATAACTGAAATGATGCTTTATGTGCCTGACGTAAAAGTGACGTGGAGCTGTCTGCATAGTGCTGGCTTTTTTGGCCATGATGTACTTGAGTTTTCCCTAACGATGTCATAAAGATGTTGAATTGCATGGGGCAAGGGCTGGGTCTCAGCGGGACTCTACAGATAGACCTGTAGGAGCCCATAATGCCCCCTGGGTGCAGCCTAAGTGAAGCCATGTCCATTCTATCCTGCTAACTCTGCTTAAAAATGGAAAATCCCACTTCTTGTAGATCTATGCTACAATTCTCAGGGAGGTGCTTAGTATTTCAGTGTCTACAGTGCTATTTGGGGCAAGCACAAGTCCTTAAGAGGTTAGAATTGGGCTTGTATTTACTGTAGCGTAAGTTGAATTTTGCAAGAATACAATTGACTCATCAGTCATACCTGGGGAAGTTAGTTTTCAAAAGGACAAAGCAATTTTGCAGCATACATCCTCATTCAGCATTTAGGGAGGACAAACAGATTCCTTGTATTTCTGTAAAGAATCTCTCTCATATTTCCTGGTGCCAAAGCCTACAGAGAACAAAATGTGTTGTGTCTTGAGAATTTCTCTTCTTGGAATAACTATCCCTAGCACTGAGTTTCTCCTCTCCCTGAACCTTTGGAGGCTGGATGGATAATTCTCTATGCCGAAAGGGCCATGTTTGAGGAGCAGCACTGTTGAGCCTGAGGACAACCTTGTGGGTAGAAGAGGTGCTGTATTAACTGAACTGATGGTTCAGAGAGGTGATAGCCACCTGGAAGGGAGGAAAGGCCAAGGATGCTAGTAGTGTGGGTTCCAATGGAGGCATTACTAAGGCCTCAGTGACCAGACTGAAAGTCCATGCAGGGACTCAGTGTACTTCCCTGGGGTGTTTGTTAATGCTGTGGCTCTCTGGAACCTGTTAAGCTAGGGTATAAGGAGAAGAGAACCAGAGCCCTGGCCCACTAAGTGATGAACCGTCCTGTAGAAGATAGAGTAGCTGTGAAATACTGGCTTCTCAGGCCTCAATATTCCTGACTTTATTCCAGGCTTTGAACTTCAGCCAAATTCTGCAAAAATTCTCTGTGGGTTATTTTTGTTAGACAGGGACTATGGACTCTGTTGGGTTTAGGTACGAGAGGAAGGCCTGTGACAGCAGGTCTTTTTGTGCATGAAGCTGAAAGAGGGTGTAAGCATCTGGGTGACAATGCTGGAATGCTAAGACCTGTATTATTCCACAACCCCCTCTCTCACTGAGAATGTGCCATTCGCTCCAGGAATAAAAAAGGGAAAACTGTGGGAAAGAAGAATTTAAAGCACTCTGACCAGGATGCTACGTAAACCCCATCAGCCAATGCAGCATGGAAAAAAGCCATGCTGCCAACAGCTGTGGGTGGGAAGAGGAGCAGGGATTGGCCAAGGTACATGCAGGAACTCTGAGATCAACTGGGTTTGCCTCCTCAATTCTTCCAGCCTCTCTGCATGGGCCAGGCCCTGCCTATTATCTGTTTATCTGGGTTTTATAAGGTTGCCCATGTCTATGGTACCTGACCGTATTCTGTGAGGTCTCTGCCTGAAGCTGCTAGTGCGGGAAGGGGGAGAAGTGCATGGATATGCATTTGAGGGCTAGAATTGGCCCCACTTTGTTTTTCTCCAGCTCTTTTATATTTATTTTGATAGCTGTGTGATGTGTTGCTAGACCGGGGATCTTTTTTACAGGAATGAAGTTTATTCCAGACATTTCACCACTTTACCAAGGATAGCTTCTATTAATAACAGAAAAGCTCACTCAAATGTTCATCTGAGACCATTATTTTTTTAAATGGGATAAATGAAGTGCAGCACCAGCTTTTACAAACTCTTCTGATGCTAAGATGTGGTGAGAGCAATAATGCAGTTAAAATAATAAACCCTACCTTTCAGATTGTCAATTATGTTTGGATGATGTACCAGATAAATCAACCAGCCAGCCAGCATTTCAATCCTCTAGTGTGTTTGGCAAGGATGCTGCTGAATAAAAGGCTTGTAAAGGAAAAAAAAATCCTATAAAGAGGATTCTATTTGTTGTGTGTTTTCAAGGTCTAAATTGCCTTAAGAAAGCAATATTCCAAAACTCCCTTTAGACTGATCTTCAAATAGAACAGTTATTTACTGTTTGTTTAATTGAGATGATAGGAAAGTCCCAGCTGATTTATTAATAATTTCAACTAAACAGTTCGTTCTAAAGAAGCAAATAATTACATTAAAATAACATCACCTTCTGAAAAAAATGCTATTATTAAGTTGTTAAGAAACATTGCTTTCAGGCTTCATTGCTTGTGGGGTGGGGGGAAGACAATCCTGTGTGCATTTTAATATGGTGCTAATAAACTGAGGAAAACAACCTTCAAAATTCTGGCAAGTGATTAAGAGCCTCATCCTGAAAGGTAATGTGCATCTGCTATGAACTGTAGATTTTGGCAGGAGTTGGGACAGAACAATGAGTAGGAAGTACTCAGTACCTCACAGGCCTCAGGCAAGAGCCAGCGTTGTTTCAAAACAGCTTGGCAATCATATTAAAAATATGAAAATATGATTGCCTTAGTCACCTGCTTTTTGCATACAACACTAGGGAGGTCAGTAATCAGGGCAGTATCTGGGAATGTCACTCTCAATTGCTGAGAATTTTAATGTATCTGTGCCACTGGAGACAATGGTAATATTGCAACAAAATTCAGTGACATATGTATATGTGCTATTGCTTCTCTGTGGCATTTTTATATCCTTGAAATTGAATGCCTGCCTCTGCTGTGGTGACTGACTCACTTTTTTCATACCCCTGAGTGACTTAGTTATACTAATATAGGTATGTAGTGTAGACCACATGTGAGATGGCTCACTTGAGGGTAAGAGAATATCCTTTGAGGTAGGACAAGTATCCATGCCAGAGCACCCCACTGTAGCCATGGATTCTTGAGGGATGCCTTTCTAACTTGACTTGGAAGCAGACAAAAAATGGATGATAACTGGAATTTGGAAAATGACAGTACAGGCTGCACATTTTTACGACATACCTTATGGAAAGTTTCTGAGTAGAGTTGTTCAGAGAACAGCTGTCTTCATATTGTGGAGTCTCAGATGATCTTAAATCTACATCAAGATACAGTTTCTTTTAAAAAAAGCATTTAGACAGATTAGCTGGGAGAGCCCTCCCAGTGCTAATTTAGGCCTTTGCATTAAAGGATACAACACGTCATTTAAGTAAGTCAAGCAGGATAAACCTGAATGTGTGTGTGAAGCTAACATTCGGCTTAAAGGAAGGGGACGGACTTGCAGCAGTAGCTTGGTACACAGAGGATTTATTGATTAACTACAATTACAGAGTAGAAATTAAGTGGATGAAATGCAGTTTTACTTGTAACTTACATGACTATCTTTAGCAACGAAGAGGTGAAGGTACTGTTTCAGTTTCCTGGGTGCTAATGGAAAACACAAATCTCTGTCAGGGTATCTTCCTGGAAAATATCCCATATAGCATCCCTCACTGATATCTCATTGGAGCTGTCCTGTCTTATGGATTAACTCACTCCATTTTAGTACAGTGTGAGTGAATCTCATTCCTGGAGTATCTCACAGCATGGGAGAGGAAGAGAAAAGCCCTGGCTCTTGAAGATGATGCCATAGTGCCTAGAGAGTCTTGTTTGGACTGAACTGTTGGTTCAGAACATTTGAATTAGGCGAGAAATCCTTCCATAGATTCCAAAATTGATTTATGCAAACTGATGAGACTCTGTCCCTGTGATTCTTCTAGGGCCTGATCCAGATTCGGCCTGGAGGAGCTACTCAAGGGGAAAAAGTCCCAATGCCTCCCTTTCTTTATTATTTTGCTTAGCTTTTTACTCTTTTGAATTTTAGACTTTGCAATTTCTTTACTTACAGAAGTTATTTACTAAACTCTGCTATTTACATATATGGCACAGGACTCACCACTAGCAGCATCTCCTTCTGGCTGGCATTACACTCCCCTTCTGGCAGTGTCTTTCCCCCATTCTGTCTCACTCTGTGGCCCCTCTCACTACAGGAACTCAGTCTCCTCTTTGTGGCTTGGCCCTCTGACCAGGTCATTACAGTTTTACCCTTGGGGAAATTTGAAGTCCTTCCCCCCTAGCAATCCTAGGCAGTCTTCCATCTCACTGCTCCATAGTGCCACTGCCTCAGTGGCTGGTAAGGGAATGCAGGCCCACCCTCTATACTGGGTTCCAGCCCAGGGACCCTAAAACAATCAACCAAGGCCTCTGCATGGTCTCATCCCTTGTTGTTGGTTCCCTGAGAGGCTTCCTACTCATCTGTCTTCCCCAGCTCTCTTGGCTTTCCAGCCTCTCAATGCCCTCCACTACAGGCAATAACTGCAACTACTCCAGTGCCTTCCTGCAGCCCTTGGGCTGCTCACTGCTCACAGGGCTTTATCCTGATCCCACCTGTTCCTGCTCAGCTGGGCCTACTTCTAATTAGTAACATGCTCCCTGGCTCTTCCTCCAGGTTCACCAAGTGGAGCTAATTGGCCTGCCTGGCCATCTTAACGCCTTTCAACCATGTGTGGGGCAGCCACCTCATCACATTGTACTTTACTCAAATGAAACACTCATGGCCATTGTCACAGAAACTAGAGAACTTTGTGCTGTGTTAACGACAGGCGCTAAATGCTGGCTACAAGACCCTGCATGTATGTCCATCCCGTAGCTAAGCCTCAATCGGTGTTGGAGGGCAGAAGAGAAGGGTTATTTGCTAGAGAATGAGGTCTGAGTGGGAAATGCGGCTTCACAGGCAGAGCTGGAAGCATCCCTTTGAGGATGAAAGAAGGGGCAGCCCTGGTGCCAGAAACAGGGGGTATAGCCTGACCCATCCAGGGCGGATCTTGCCTCCTTCCCCTCCTCTTTCCCCTGAGGCCCCATCCCCAGGCCAAGCCAGCGTGGAGCCTGTCTGGGGAGCCCAGGCAGCTGTGGGGAGCCTTATTGAAATTCCAGGAGGTGGGCAGTGCAGGACGGCGGAGAGCAGCCCCTAGCCTGTGTCCCCGCCCCACCGGACTCCCCGCTTGGCCTAGGACAGGTGGAGGGTCCGTGACTCCATGCCGGCTCCCCACAGCTGCCTGTGTGGCTCTGTCTCCAGACAGGGATGGGGCCTCGGAGCTGCAGCTGGGCCATGGTAAGAGCTGTGTGGGCAGCTGTGGGGAGCCACAGACCCTCCAGCTGCCCTGCATGGGAGGCTTGGGGGCAGGGATATGGGCCAAGGGCTGCTCTCAGGAGATCCCCCCACCACAGGCAGGTAGAGGGTCCATCACAGCTCCTCTCAGTTGTCTGCGTGGCTCTTACCATGGCCGGGCTGCGGCTCTGAGACCCTGCCCCCAGGTGGAGCTGGGTCAGGGAGAGCCATGCAGGCAGCTGTGGGGAGCCACGGACCCCACATCTGCCCGGGTGGGGGATCCAGGGGGTAGGGACATGAGCAGGGGGCTGCTTTTACACCACTCCGGCTTCTGGCTTGGCCAGGGTGGGACAAGGCCTCCGGGGGAAGAGGATGGGCAGTGGCAGGGCCTGGGGTGGGGGCCCGGGCCCGGGCCCCACCTCTTTTGGGAAGGCTCCAACGCTCTTGATAGGCTGTATCCTCACTGTCTCATGTACATTATGGAGCAGGCTCAGAGCTGAGTTCCAAGGGCCTGAAACAACTCTCATTTAAGGCTAGGGGAGTCCCAGGTGAGACTCCAGAATGGGCAATAATCTGTCTGCACATATGGATGTCAATTCCCTCAGCCACAGACTTCAGCAGTGTTTTTGTAACTATCTATAGAACGCCCTGCACAGGGACTCTCCACAGGCAGGACAGGGTCTAGCCTCATAAAGCACATTACTTTAACCTTTACTCTCTAATATTACAGAATGTTTTGTTAATGCAAGACAGATAAAAAGACATTCAGCCAGCCTACCCCAGCCTCTGTCATTGCACCTTCACCTTAGCAACCAGCCCTGACTGTAAGAGCATAAGTTAGCGGGAACAGGTTGGACACATGCCAACCCACAGCAGGTCATAAGAATGCAGCAGGCTGTTTACATGCACAAGGAAGGGCAAGGGTTACACCCATTTTTGTGGGTCAAACTCATTCTGTGTGCAAATGTGTGTATGTTGAAACTGACACCAGAGCGGACAACTTGACCTGTAGCAACTTAACTGCCACATTGCTGCTTGTTAACTAAGGGCCCAATCCTGTTCCCAGCACTGACCTACATGGGAGCAGGAATAGGGCCTGTGTAAGTGAAAGATGGTCTACACTAGGAAATCAGGTCAGTATAAAATCCACACTCGAGCGCTGCAGTTAATCCGATATAACCCCTGCTGTAGATAGCCCAAGTCTCCTGTCGACCTAGCTACCGCCTCTTGGGGAGGTGGAGTACCTAAGCAGACCGGAGAAGCTCTCCTGTTGGCCTTGATATCATCTTCACTGAAGCACCACAGTGGCGCAGCTGCAGCAGTTTATGTGTAGACATAGCCCGAGGCATATATGCAATCCCACTGACACTGAAATGGTTGACATTGATGGCAGGCCTAGCACAGATAAAGGGCAGTATGTAACCTTAAAGGGTCTAATCGTAATGCTTAGGAGGTTTCCATGCATAACTCTGACTGTCTGTACTGGGAGTTACCTAAATCTCTTGCATGTCAACAGAGAATAGGTTTCCAAATGCACAGGGGTGATAGCACACTGGGCTGGCCACATGCTGCAGCAATGGGAATGGAAGATGGGAAATGAGAGATCCAATGGGGCATGGAATGGAAAAGCATGGCTACATCTCAGAGCAGAGGCTGCATTAGGTTCAGAATAGTGTTTGCCTCTGTGGCTACAACAGCTGACATTTGCTACTGACTCTTCTTAGGTGTTCACTGGTTTTTCCTAGTCAATGAAAGATACACATGAAGAAAAGCAATAAACAGAAAGAATGAGGAGAGACAATGAGAGGAAACGTGTCCCGTAGAGAATATGCAGCCGCACTACCGTGTCAATCTGAAACAATTAGAAACTTTATTTGCCTGTGTGGCTGTGCACTACTGATAAGGATCATCACAATCAGTGTACTCGCTGCCTATGGCTGTGGACAATACACACACATAAAAATTAATGAACCCAAACAAATGAAATGAAATCATTGTACACAAAGGCAATCATAATCCTGAACAACCAGAATCAGGTTCTAATGCCCTTTCCCGCCACCCTGCCCCAAAAATAAAAATTAAAAGAAAAAACACCCACTCTCTTTTAAAGTGAAAAAAGAGTTTACAAGAAAAAAAATTAGTGTAGTCCTAGATGAAAATGCACAACAAGATAATTAAAACCTTCCACAGCTTGTTTGAAATGAGTGCAAAATTTCACCACCACCTCCTTCCTCGGCCAACCGGGTAACCAATGTCAGACATGCCCTTCCGCTGGATCAGAAGATGCTACTAAGGGACATGCCGGCTGTGATTTAGGGACAAGGAAAGAGTGGGAAAGGAAAAAAATAGCTAGTAATGCTAATGCAAAGTAGTAGCCCTGCAGCTCCTCTTTTAGATATTTCATTCATAATATACAAGGAAAGCTTTTCATCAGATGTGAATTGCCATCACTCCCTTGGGGTCAATGGAGAGAAGCTGATTCACACCAGCTGAGGATTTGGGCCAGTTATTTATAAGCCACTTGCTTGTGCTTTTATTTTCCGTCATTTTTAAATGTGAACATATCAAAGTATCTATACTATTTTGAGCTTAGGGGAATCAAATGTGAGGTATAAAGACTACTAAGACCACTGCGCTGTCACCCCAAACTTCTTGCTTTTCATTTGTCTTCATAAAACAATCCTTTAGGGACCCATGCTGCCACACTTCCTTATGCCTTGTCGCCTCTTGCTACCCAGCTTGGCCCACTGAAATCACGGGGTGACTTGTGGAGTAGGATTGGGTGGGAACATTGGCCGTGAAATCATCACCTGCTCTGTGCGGAAATGCTTTCCTGCTCTTGAGCGCAGCTGTGTGGTGCACTCAGTCACAAGGGCTAGGACTGACCCTGCCCTGGCACTTCTATACCGAGGGATGATAACGTCACAGGTGGAAGTGGACCGGGAAGTATGGGCTTTGGGGGCAGGGCTTTTGGAAAGCACAGTGTACAGGAAATGGGTCGTGCAGACCTGCTCTGAGTCCCGTAAGCAGCTTTCCTCCCAGGAACACTGAGGCAGCAGGTCCCTTGGTACATTGGACAACTCTGCTGCCTGGTGCATATGGGGGTGGGGGAGGGGGTCAGAGCCATCATCTGCCTCCTTCCTGCTCCCTTTGGGGCACTGTGCACTCCTTGGGGAGGAGGTGCTCCTGTGCCTCTCTGAGTGAAGGGACAACAATTCTGAGGGACTCAGGGAGCCCAAGCGAGGGAGAAAGGTCCTCAGATTCCCCAGCTCCATCATGGTGCATCCATAGAAGGGAAGGGCAAAATCTCCTGCTGAGTGACCACACCCCAGATGGCAGCCTGAGATTTGAGAGTCCATGTGGGCAGACCCCTTTGCCAGCTCAGGGACTAAAGTTCAAACTCAATACATGACTCAGGCTGACAGCCACAGCCTCTCAATATCCCGCCCCTTCTTTCCGTGCCCATAGTCCCACTGAATCCTGCAACCCTGCTCCTCTCCGCTACCCATATTGCTCCCACCAGTGTCACAACCAGATCCTCTGCCTTGTCCTCCATGCAGCACTCCTTGCTCATCATCACGAGTTCAAACCTTCCTGTCCTTAGCTTCAAGGCTCTGCTGAACTCAGTCCTGGCGTAGTTCTGGGATCCTGCCTACCCTGCTTGTATCCCTGCTGATCCCTTTGCTCTGTGAGCAATGCCAGCCATGACTCCGTTTCCAATCTCTTCTTAGAGGTCCTTCCCTGATGCTAAGTGTGCATAGAATGACCCCCTCAATCCCAATGTGTCAGGCCCCATCCTCTCCTGGTTCTAATCCCTCCTGCAGAGCCATTGTGTCCACGGGGAACACAAATGGAAAATGAAAGGGTTATACAGTGGATGAAAACGAAGGGAAAACCAGATCAGCTAGGGTAGCTCCTTCCTCTAGGACCTCTGACAATGTCTGTCTTCGACATGACAACATCTCCAGGGTGGGAACTGTCTTGCCAGCTGTGCATTGTACAGAGCCAAGCACACTGTTGTGGTGCACAACAGATTAACCACCATAGTAATTCCTAGTGTTAAATGCAATCGCTGCTGGACAATGCAAGATTCATCCTGTATCTGGTGAGAACGCTTTGACCACTGGAGATCTTGGAGACATTACATTCCTCCAACCCCACCATTGACTTCTTCAGTCCTCAAGTAACTCTAGATGAGATGCAGTTGTAAAGTCCTGCCAGTCACCTCTGGCTTAATGTTCACACACAGGGCTGTAGCTAACCCTCAGAGATGGTGAACAGGAGAACAGAAATGGAGCATGGGGGTTCTACAGCCACAAACACTGACAATATCTGACATCTGTTGCAGCCACAGAAGATGTAAAATAGCCACACTCGGAAAAATGATGCTTACAAAACCCAGGCGTGGTTTGCTTATTCAGGGGCTGGTGCTGCCACTCATGCCCAGGCTGACTGGTACTTAACCCCGCTGTGTTCAAAGCGACTAGTAGTGGGACAAAGTTCTATGCTGCATGGGCAAGGGTGGCAGGCTCTGGCCCTTAAAATGGTAAGTTAACCTTTATGGACATGATGCAGAACCTATTGAAGTCATGAATGTATTTGCATTGACTTCAGTGAGCTCTGGGTCACCCCATATGGGTAAATTCCTGCCCCACTGAAGTCAACGGGAATTTTGCCATTGACTTAATGGAGCCAGGATTTCACTTTACAAGACTTTATGATGCGTTTTGCACAGATTCTTCCCTTTAGCATTTACAGCTGCACAGTTCTTTGTTATTGCTTCTTAAAAACCCCTGTGCAGAGAGCTAAAGGGTTAGTCACTTCCCCTTATCACATTAAGAAAAAAAAACAAACTCAAAACCAAACCTGGGTGAAAAGAAAACTCACTCATTTCTTCAACATCAGATCCACACTGCTGAATGGACTATTGCTACACAATGCTATATACAGATACGGGTTACTTCATTCATGCAAAGTGTTACAAGGACCACAACAGCATTCCCAGTCAGGAATATGAGATGGGAGCAACGTACTAGGGGCTGGGCAAGGAATGGACAGCAACAAAGTAAAGCCCCCAAGATTCTGTCAGAACTAAAACAGGGACTTGAGACAAGGTTTGGACAAGTGCCTGCAAGGCACAGCGGGGAAGTATGGGATGAGTGGGCTCGCTGATTTTGTCTGCAGGGTAGGGGACAGGCCATGATGATCATAATACAGCCAAAAAATAAGGAAATGGCTCACACTGTTCTTGTGACTCTCAGCATGTCAACACTCTTAACAACTGAATAATAAATTGGGCATCCAAGCAAGAACAGCAGTGGGGTTTCCATCCTATTCGTAGAAAGCTCTTGAACCCCTGGACTTCCTTCTTCAGTCCAGGCTCTTGTTTTCATTCAGTGGGGACAGATCTGCATGTCCTCAATATATCAAGGCAAATAAACTTTTGTAAGAAAGTCATGAAGTCCCCTATTCCTTGCCTTCCCTCACCACTTGGCTTCTTAACAGCTATTCTGGCCCCGGCATTACTGAAAAGCCCAAATTACATTTCAGATCAATCCTCCCCAAGGGGCAGGGTGGGAGCAACAATAAAGTCAGTATCATACGCTCTTGTAGGTAGACTTGCAAAGGTGGCCCTGCATCCGTACCTCCTTTAATATGCTGCAACCCTTGGTTAAGAATCTTGCTGAATTCTTACTCCTACCTAGTACAGAGAATGCTCCAAGCTGCATTCCATCAGCAGGTAAGTGAACATGGCAAATGTCTTTTCTTTTTCCTCTGTTCATTATACACAATATTTTGTCTCTATCTTTATCTATATAGCTTTCTATATAGATACATATAGATCTCTAGCAATATATTTACTATCTCTGATTGTTCCTTTAGAAGCCCTTTATGTGGCAGTAGGCTTCCAGAGATGAGAACAATATGTATAAGAGCCAAAGGAGCACAAAAAGGGATGTTGTCAGAAGCTTGGCAGTCCGCGGCCCACCCAGCTCACCTCCAATCTCCGGTCTCCGCCGGTAAAGCAGCACGCCCACACTGATAAAAGCAAAAATGGTGAAGAGGGTGACGGAGAAAGCCAAGGTGCCGGGGGAGACGTGGAACACTTCCCCATTGGCTGCGTGGTAGATGGCAGCGATGGACCAGGCCACGCCAATCCCCAGGAAAACATTCACAGCATTGCTCCCAGTAACGTTCCCAATTGAGGCATCAGCATATTGATCCTGCGTAGCTGCCACTTTGCTGGCAAAGGTGTCTGTAAAGCAAAAAGAAAAGCAGTTAGTCAGGTGGCAATAAAGTAAGTTGCCTTGGAAAGGGCTACCCTAGTGTCACTGCAAGTCCCTTCCTATTGGAGAATGGAGCTCCTGACAAGCTGATCTAGATAACAGCTTGGCATCAAAGGTACGTCTCCATTGCAGATGAAAGTGGGACAGTAGCATGGCTGGCTAAACCTGAACTAGCTTTAATCTAGCTATAGCAGGGCGTATGTGGTGGCATGGGCTTCAGCATGGGCTAGCTGCCCCAGTACAAGCTTGCCAGGGACTCAGGCAGCTAGCCCATGCTACCATATCGACACTACCCTTATTATCCCTGCTCACTAGAGTAAAGTTAGCCCAGGTATGCCCATCCATGGTGCTATCACACCTTTGCTTGCAGTGTAAACATACTCCCTAGAGACTGGACCCAGATCCCACCTCCCAAAGCTCCCTGCAAGAGTTTGAGGACCCTAGACAAAACACTTCTTGACCTCTTCCCCCATGTACACTTTCCCTTGCCTGAAGCTGGCAGTTTCCCCACCTCCTCAGGCCTTTTCTTTTCCTGAGAACTAGCTCCTGGGCACCTCCATTGTATAGGAGTCATTCACTGGCTTATGGCATCCTCCTTATAGAAAACAAATACTACAAGAATCTACCATCATCTCTCAAGAGGCTGTAAAAAGTGCTTCCACAGGATGCAGTATCTTGGACCATTGCTGTACAATAATGTAGCACTCATATGACAGGTCCATTGCAGCTGCATGAGTCTCTGGGAGTTGGCTCTCCTGGGTGAGAGCAAACCAGACAGCATTCCCTGGATGTGGGTTTGGCTGGAGTAGTGGTTCTCAACCTATTTACCATTGTGGGCTGCATATGCAACTCTCTATGTGTTATGCGGGCCAAGCCACACAATATATATACTGCCTGTATGGCCCTGGGGATGTCATATGGGACACAGTTGTGTGCTGACTGGGCTGCAGATTGAGAACCACTGATCTGGAGAGGTGTCTAACAGGCTGCTTACAGATGGTGGTCCCATGGGGTAGGGATAAGTTGGTTCTGCTGACTCACTGAGTCAGGTGAATATTTATTACACCAATGGAGAGAGGATCTAGAGTATATGCTGAGCAGTCCTAGGGGAGGAACTCTAGAAACAGCCCAGCCAAGGGAAGAGGTCTGAGCTCAATTTGATGTTATGGTGTTAATTTCTCTGCCATTCTTGCTCATGTTGAGTTCCTATTGAACTTCGTAGGAGGAAAGATGGGCTTTGCAGTGAGAACAGTCACACATCAGGGTTTTGCAAATATCTGAACAGCTCTAGCCACACTTCTGTGAACTATAACACAAAGGAGACTTCATGATCTCTCCTGGTGGTCTGTTATCCTTTCTACACAGTGCACTGCGGTATGCAACAGGAGAGCTGCTGTCCATATCACCCTGCAGAGGCATTGCCTGGCCTGTAGGTCAAATTACCTGGAGTTCCTCCTCAGACCAGACAGATCCACACTCCAGGGCAGGAATCTTTTTAGACCTCATGGACTTCAGTGGGTATTTCATTAGGTTACACCAGTTAGCGAAGCCCCTACTAAAAACTCTGGAATGTTGCCTATTTAAGATGAATACATCCAAAGGTGCTTAGCTCTGACATAGTGCCATTTGTTCGCAGACACCAGTGCCTTCCAAAGGTGCTTAGCTCTGACATAGGGCCGTTTGTTTGCAGACACCAGTGCCTTCCAAAGGTGCTTAGCTCTGACATAGTGCCGTTTGTTCGCAGACACTAGTGCCTTCCAAAGGTGCTTAGCTCTGACATAGTGCCGTTTGTTCGCAGACACCAATGCCTTCCAAAGGTGCTTAGCTCTGACATAGTGCCGTTTGTTCGCAGACACTAGTGCCTTCCAAAGGTGCTTAGCTCTGACATAGTGCCGTTTGTTCGCAGACACTAGTGCCTTCCAAAGGTGCTTAGCTCTGACATAGTGCCGTTTGTTCGCAGACACCAGTGCCTTCCAAAGGTGCTTAGCTCTGACATAGTGCCGTTTGTTCGCAGACACCAGTGCCTTCCAAAGGTGCTTAGCTCTGACATAGTGCCGTTTGTTCGCAGACACCAGTGCCTTCCAAAGGTGCTTAGCTCTGACATAGTGCCGTTTGTTCGCAGACACCAATGCCTTCCAAAGGTGCTTAGCTCTGACATAGTGCCGTTTGTTCGCAGACACTAGTGCCTTCCAAAGGTGCTTAGCTCTGACATAGTGCCGTTTGTTTGCAGACACTAGTGCCTTCCAAAGGTGCTTAGCTCTGACATAGTGCCGTTTGTTCGCAGACACTAGTGCCTTCCAAAGGTGCTTAGCTCTGACATAGTGCCGTTTGTTCGCAGACACTAGTGCCTTCCAAAGGTGCTTAGCTCTGACATAGTGCCGTTTGTTCGCAGACACTAGTGCCTTCCAAAGGTGCTTAGCTCTGACATAGTGCCGTTTGTTCGCAGACACCAGTGCCTTCCAAAGGTGCTTAGCTCTGACATAGTGCCGTTTGTTCGCAGACACCAGTGCCTTCCAAAGGTGCTTAGCTCTGACAAAGTGCCGTTTGTTCGCAGACACCAGTGCCTTCCAAAGGTGCTTAGCTCTGACATAGTGCCGTTTGTTCGCAGACACCAGTGCCTTCCAAAGGTGCTTAGCTCTGACATAGTGCCGTTTGTTCGCAGACACCAGTGCCTTCCAAAGGTGCTTAGCTCTGACATAGTGCCGTTTGTTCGCAGACACCAGTGCCTTCCAAAGGTGCTTAGCTCTGACATAGTGCCGTTTGTTCGCAGACACCAGTGCCTTCCAAAGGTGCTTAGCTCTGACATAGTGCCGTTTGTTCGCAGACACCAGTGCCTTCCAAATGTGCTTAGCTCTGACATAGTGCCGTTTGTTCGCAGACACCAGTGCCTTCCAAAGGTGCTTAGCTCTGACATAGTGCCGTTTGTTCGCAGACACCAGTGCCTTCCAAAGGTGCATAGCTCTGACATAGTGCCGTTTGTTCGCAGACACCAGTGCCTTCCAAAGGTGCTTAGCTCTGACATAGTGCCGTTTGTTCGCAGACACCAGTGCCTTCCAAAGGTGCTTAGCTCTGACATAGTGCCGTTTGTTCGCAGTCACCAATGCCTTCCAAAGGTGCTTAGCTCTGACATAGTGCCGTTTGTTTGCAGACACCAATGCCTTCCAAAGGTGCTCAGCTCTGACATAGTGCCGTTTGTTCGCAGACACCAATGCCTTCCAAAGGAAATGCAGTGGTCTGTAGCCATTTACAAGCACAGCAAGCACCAGTTATGCAGCAATGTTGTACATTTATAATGGGCCCAATTCTGCACTCCCTGAAGTTAATGGCATAGATCCCATTGACTTCCACGGTGCAGGATCAAGGCTGGAGGGCCTCACTCCGGGATGCTCTGTACTTAGTTGTGCATGTCCTTTATGCTGGTGCCTTCCCTCCCTACAGCACATCCCATGCAAAAGCCAGGGACAATTGTAGTCCCCACGACTGAAGAAGCCCAGGAATTTCCCCCTTGTGTACCTGGGGTCAGAAACTACCTCCTAATGTGGGAGTTGGGTCCTGGTTCGCTGCAATGGCCCGTGGAGCTAGGTGGGCATGACGAGGGATGCAGGCTGCACCATCCTAATGGATATACAGAGTGCATGCTGGAGAGCTGGCTAAGGCATGCTCCTGTCTCAGAGCTATGATGTATTCGCTCTGAAGGCTAGTGGCTAAATGCTATAATTTGCCTCTTGACAAGCTGTATAGCTACTGGATATGTATTTGTACTCACTCACTCACATGTGGCAAGCATGGCAATTGCCAACTTATGCCTAAAAGAAATCATATCGAAAAGCCAGTTGCATGGGTGCATATGTGCATTTGATTTGCACTACCACAAGGATGAAGCCAAAGCAAAGACACAAAGACATTTCATCAGATGGCATAAAGGCAAGATACAAGAGGCAAGACTGAGATAGCTATAGCCTTTGTACTTACGCTTGCCTCCGTATTCTCCACACAGCCCTGCCACATTGACTGCCCAGGAAATCAGACAGGGGTCTTGTAGGGAAAAAGCTGTATTGTAATGCACACACGTAAGAGGGCAGAATTAAGGTTGTGCTGACACTTTTCACAACATGATGGACTGACTTCTGTTGGTGAGCAAGCCAAGCTTTCGTGCTTACACGAATGCTTCTTCAGGTCTGGGAAATATACTCAGTGCTCTGGCCTATGCTACAGAATTACTTTGGTATAACTACATGTTCACACCCCTAAGTGATGCAGTTACACCAGCCTAAGCGCCAGCGTAGACAGCACTATGTCAGCGAGAGGGCTTCTCCCACCAACATGGATACTGCCTCTTGGGGATGTGGAATAACTGTTGATGGGAGAAGTCTGCCCAATGGCATAGGAGCACATTCACTTAAGCACTACAGCGGCACAGCTGCATTAGTGCAGCTGCATCCATGCATCATTTTAAGTGTAGACGTGTCATGAGTACGGGTCCCAGAACTGAAGAAGAGCTTTGTGTAAGCTTGAAATCTTGTCTCGCTCGCCAACAGAAGTTGGTCCAGTAAAAGATATTACCTCACTCCCTTGTCTCTCTAATATCTGAGACTGACAAGGCTACAACAACACTGCCTACTTTTCATGATGTCATTCCCTGAGTTCTGAGTGCTTCAGCTTGCAACCTTACCTTGCTCTTAATGAAGGATTTTTGTAATGGAATTTTATACATCTCTTCTCTGTCTCTCCTGAGTCCTCTTCCCTAAGCTAAATAGGCTTAAGACCTGATCCTGCGAGTTATTCCACATGGGTGGCTGGATGTCTGTCCACTGATTTCTATGGGGTTCTGCATGCTCCATTTGCTGGATCAAAACCCCTATCGTTACAAAGTCTTTCCTCATCCTAAAGTCTTTCCAAGCCTCTAATGATTTCCTTTGCCTTCCTCTGGCTGTTTCCTATTTCTGCTATCTCCTTTCTGAGATGGGGTGCCCAAAGTGAGGGCATCAATTTATTTATTGGCTTTATAATCTTGTCAGCCTCACTCTACATCCTTTCTTAAGAAACCCTATTAACCTCCTGGCTTTCTGATCAACACTGAGCAGAAGTTTGCATTGAACTATCATGCCAGGCTGATGTATTTTTCCTGAGTGCTTGCAATTAAGTTAGAACTCTTCCGAGTATGACTTGCTCAGATGGTTATTCCACTGTGCAGTACCTTGCTATGCTGTATTTCTGCTTGACACCATCTTGCCCAAACATCTAGCTTTATAAATTCCTCCTGAAGTACCAGGCCACCCTGTCTAGTCTGACTAAGCTCAATAATTTTGTGTACTCCAGCTTTTTTTTTTTTGCCTTTAAAGTAAAGCATCTCCTGTTTCAATAAAAGGCCCTATTTAACTGTTCCATCAACAGCTCAAGGCATGGCTCTGGATTACATTTCTTACTGATATAGCTGGTCGAAATTTTTCTACCAAAACTTGGTTCGCAATGAAAAATAGGGTTTTCAGCTCAGCGAAAATCTTGGCAGAAAGTGACTGCATTCCTCAAAACACTGGAGGTTTTTAGAGCAGGTGGCACAACCCCTGTCAGGGTGGGGGTTTCTGTCTATGTTTGCTTGGTCCTGTCTCAGCACAGGGGCTGGACTTGATGACCTTGCAAGGTCCCTTCCAGCCTGACATTTCTATGATTCTATGCCAAGGCATAACCAACCCCTCTCCCCCCTCATCACTTACCCACTAACTTTATTTTCTCCCTAATATTGAGACACTAACTCCTGGCCAGGAAGTGATGCATCCTGTTTAGTGACCTTGCCAAACAATTGCTTTTACTGGAGGAAACTGACCATGCAGTGGCATTAAAGGGATGAGCACTATTTTGTTTAATTATTCCTATTGTTGATACTTTGCTTACTTAGCTATTAATCAAGCAGTGGCCACAGGCCCAATTAAATGAGATTATTGTAATTGATATGGCACATTCAAGAAACATTAAGGCACTGTATTTTTGTATTAAGAATGGAAATGATTAGGCATTGTTCTGTGAATATCCAGTTGCAGTTTTTAATATATGAAAGATTGTTATTAGGCTAGACACTTTATGTTCTGTATTTTGCCTCTATGTAAGTAATGATGGTTAGAAAAAAAGGCTTAGCTTTTCATTACAAGTCATCTGAATCGGACACAGCACTGTGCATTTGCCCTCTGGTCTCCAGTCCACCACGCTGCTATAGAGCACAGCCGTTTTCCTCTGGTGTGCACCTGGAGCCTCACAGGCATAGAAAAGTTGTAAGTGATATTTAGGGCATGCACTATGAATCACAAAGAACATATTTCAAATAAATCAGAACAGACATACCCACAAAAAGCAGAATTTTCTATTTTGTAGCTCAGTAAAATACATGTAGTTTTGTCAGCCCTTCTGGGACCCAACGGGACTCCTGATTGCTCCCTTGCACTGAGGGGTTCTGTATGAGCACCCGCGTCATTAGTTTTATGTAGCTGGACTAGTTTTGGTCATGTTCTCTTGAATGTCAATTGTGCCTAGTTGGCCCAGCCCATAATAAGGGGTGGAGGGAACAGTGGAGACATTCTGACACAGGAGACACAAGGCATCCTGGAGCAACCAGGTCCTTAGGATGTAACCTGCAATTTGTGAGGCCTGGTCTACACTACGCGTTTAAACCGATTTTAGCAGTGTTAAACCGATTTAACGCCACACCCATCCACACTATGAGGCCCTTTATATCGATATAAAGGGCTCTTTAAACCGGTTTCTGTACTCCTCCCCGACAAGAGGAGTAGCGCTGAAATCGGTATTACCATATCGGATTAGGGATAGTGTGGCCGCAAATCGATGGTATTGGCCTCCAGGCGGTATCCCACAGTGCACCATTGTGACCGCTCTGGAAAGCAATCTGAACTCGGATGCAGTGGCCAGGTAGACAGGAAAAGCCCCGCGAACTTTTGAATTTCATTTCCTTTTTGCCCAGCGTGGAGCTCTGATCAACACGGGTGGCGATGCAGTCCCAAATCCAAAAAGAGCTCCAGCATGGACCGTACGGGAGATACTGGATCTGATCACTGTATGGGGAGACAAATCTGTTCTATCAGAGCTCCGTTACAGAAGACAAAATGCCAAAGCGTTTGAAAAAAATCTCCAAGCTACACAGTGCTGCGTGACAAGCGTAACGGAAAGCCAAAGAATCAAATGGACACTCGTGGAGGGAGGGAGGGAGGAGGGTACTGAGGACTCCAGCTATCCCACAGTCCCCAGCAGTCTCCGAAAAGTATTTGCATTCTTGCTGAGCTCCCAGTGCCTGTAGGTTCAAGCACATTGTCTGGCATGGTTCAGGGTATAGCTCGTCAATTTACTCCCTCCTCCCCTACGTGAAAGAAAAGGGAAAAAAATCGTTTCTTGACTTTTTTTTAATGTCACCCTATGTGTACTAAATGCTGCTGGTAGATGCGATGCCGCAGCAGTAAAAAGCAGTATCCGCTTCTCTTCCTTCCCCGGTGGCAGACGGTACAATATGCTTGATAGCTGCTGAGTACTCCTGGCTGGCCTCAGGTGAGGCTGGCCGGGGGCACCTGGGTAAAAATAGGAATGATTCCCGGTCATTCCCAGTAGATGGTACAGAATGGCTGGTAACCGTCTTCATCATAGCAACTGGGGGCTGAGCTCCATCAGCGCCCTCTCTTTCATGTGTAAAGAAAAGATTCTGTACTGCCTGGACTATCATAGCAGCGGGATGCTGGGCTCCTCTCCCCTACACTGCTTAATGTCCTGCCTGGACTATCATAGCAGCTGGAGACTGCCTCCCCCTCATTTTATCTCACTAACAAGTCACTGTTTCTTATTCCTGCATTCTTTATAACTTCATGACACAAATGGGGGGGACACTGCCACGGTAGCCCAGGAAGGTTGGGGGAGGAGGGAAGCAATGGGTGAGGTTGTTGCAGGGGCACTCCCCGTGAATGGCATGTAGCTCATCATTTCTACGGGATCTGAAACGGAGCAGCTGTGCTCTCTGGTTCTCTGATACACTGGTTCTCTAGTACACTTGCCCCATATTCTAGGCAGGACTGACTCTATTTTTAGATACCATAAAGGAGGGATTGACTCGGGGAGTCATTCCCATTTTTGCCTTTGCGCCCCCGGCCGACCTCAGCCAGGGGCACCCATAATAGCAGCAGATGGTACAGAACAACTGGTAACCATCTCTGCTATCATGCAAAAGCAAATGAATGCTGCTGTATAGCGCTGCAGTATCGCCTCTGTCAGCGGCATCCAGTACACATACAGGGACAGTGACAAAAGGCAAAACAGGCTCCATGGTTGCCGTGCTATGGCGTCTGCCAGGGCAATCCAGGGAAAAAGGGCACAAAATGATTGTCTGCCGTTGCTTTCATGGAGGAAGGATTGAGTGACGACATTTACCCAGAATCACCCGTGACACTGTTTTTGCACCATCATGCATTGGGATCTCAACCCAGAATTCCAATGGGTGGGGGAGACTGCGGGAACTATGGGATAGCTACCCACAGTGCAACACTCCAGAAATCGACGCTAGCCTCGGACCACGGACGCACACTGCCGAATTACTGTCCTTAGTGCGGCCACGTGCACTCGACTTTATACAATCTGTTTTACAAAACCGGTTTATGTAAAATCGGAATAATCCCGTAGTGTAGACGTACCCTGAGTCTGTCCTTAATGAAGGCTCCCTAGCTCACCATGCTTGATTCAATCTCTTAAAAGAAGGCAGAATGCCATGGAGTATGGAACTATAGGAATACTTAGAACAGCTGATAATACTGTGCTATGAAGAACAGTCTCTTCTTTGCCTCTCTTAGGCCCCTTCGCTAAGTCTCCACTAACCATGACTGCTTCTGAGACAGTCTAATCAGTCCAAGACCTATCTCCAAACAACAGGTATTAGAGGACTCTTCAGATGTTTCAGTAGAAACACTTCTAGCAGCTATTCACACTCAACAACCTAATTTTGATTCATGTGGATCAAAGCTGAATCTGGACTCATCAGAGGTGTTCCATGCAGAACAATGAACCTGAATGCAGAAAAATGTGTGAAAGATCAAGGGAGAAGATTAAAGAAGCAGAAGTTCAGAATGAGAACATGGGACTGCAACTCTGGCGGCGGGTTGAATAAAAGCAATTTTCTACACTGAAAAACTGAGGGCATGGAAAACTTTTTAAAGCTTGCAGAGGTATTACGTATTTTGGAATCTGTGGAAAAGAGGAGTTAGTTTGAAATACTTTCCAGGGTACTGAATTGTCTTCTCAAATTCCAGCTCCCTACCCTATTGGATAGTCTAAAAATATTCTGCATACCTTTCAAATCTCTCCCAGTTTAACAAGTGTCTGCTTTAGCTGTCTCCACACAAATGGTCACATGGTAATTTGAGCAATGTCATTGGAGTGGTATTATGACTATGATATGGAGGAGGGAAAACATACTACTTGTAAAGAAACTGATCTTTACTTTCCTCAATATCAGCAGAACTATTCAAAATTGTACTACATGGAATTCTTCTTTCTAGGTTTCCAAGTTTCCCACAAAATTGAAGCTTAAAGATTTTTTTAAAAAATCAAGTTTTTTTTGTAAACTATGATTTATTTTATCTACACAATCAGTTCAAAAGGATGCTTGTTGAAATGAAGAGGATGGTGTGGGTCTTGATGAGGCTGTGTCAGATAATTCTTTGTTACCTGAGTACAAAGGGTTGCTGGTTTTTAAACCTCTCCTTTTCTTTTGACATTTTTTGTTTTCATGTTCGATGGCAAACCAATAGCTTGTGTGTCTGTCCCTTTCCATGCCCAAATACAATGGGTCAGTTCACACACTCTCCCTCACACTGACTAGCACATGAGCTGTTCCAGTGGTTTCTGTAAGGAGCTGGGTAACTGGGGTGGCGGGGTTGGACGATGCTGGGAGAGGGATTCTGGTGGGAGTGCAATTAGTGTCAATGATGCTGATATTGTTACTGGGGCAATGTGACGGGGTGGTAATTGACAACATCTGTTATTTGGAGAGAGCGAGGTCAGAGTGTAAGGCCAGAAGGGACCGCCAGGTCATCTAGTCTGACCTCTTGCCTAGCAAAGGCCACTAAACCCTATCCAGTTACTCCTGTATGGAGCCCAATAACCTGTATTAGACTAAAGTATTACAGCCCCCAGGAGACTAAAATGCAGGGACAGGGAATTGCTAGAGGGCATGTGAAAAACGGGCATGTAAAAGCTACCAGGCTAGAAAGAAAAGAAAGGTGACTGAGTAGTAACATTCTTGGTACATGAACAGGCTCTTCTCACAAAGGGGCTCAAGGTGCTTTATGCCCATTAATAAACAGCAGTGCAGCATCTCCCGCATTTCTGGTTCTGCAAAACCAAAGCTGATCCAAAACTTTAACTGAGATGAGACATGAGGAATCTTTATCCCACCCAGTGGATTCCTCCTCTTTGGCGGTTTGGATAATATGAACCTCAGAGCCCATCCAGGCCTGGTTTTTGTTTAGAAAAAATAAAACCTGACTAATGAGGTTTTGCAAAACCAAGACACAAGGCTCCTTGGCCCATTTCTAATTAGCACACAGCATCATTTGCTGAAATACAGAGCTAGTGATTCCAGTCACAAGCTCCCTTTGCCAGCGGATCTGGTAACACCCAATGCCAGCTGATAGGAGGGAGGGAACATGGTGCTATTGGGTCCATGCCACCCCCTCTTCCCGGTCCTCTCTGAAAGCTCCTGTAAGGGCCTGGGCAGCTCCTTTCCTTCCCTGCCAGGCTTCTCTCTGCTCCCTGCAAGGGAAGGCAGGAGGACAGGGGACCCAGAGCTGCAGTGGGAAAACACCTCTCTTCCTACCCCCAGCAGCCAGCCGACAGCCCCTGTCCTGTGGAACATGACCGGAGAGTGAGATGAGCGAGGGGTAGAGGTTGACCCGGCTGTGATATGGGAGAGATGTACAGCACAGTGCAGCTAACAACTCTGGGAGTCCCTGGTGAGCCTTCTCTGTATGGCTACTGATTCCTTACACCTCTGTCATGTACCCTTTTCTCTGTCTCCTCTAAGCTCCTCTTCACAGAGCTCTCCCCAGGTTGCTGCCCACTCTCCTCACTCCTCTGTACCTGCTCTGTCCTTTGAGGCAAGGTGGAGCTGCAGCGAACACAGCATCCAGGTGAGGGTATACCACTGACTGACATAATGGTGAGACACTATTCTCAATATGATTTTCTAGGCCATCCCTTTACCTTCTAATGTTTTTGTTCTACTGCAGCTGATGTTTAGCGACAGTGGGACAGACACTGAAAAAGGGTCTTACAAAAGGGTCTTAACTATTTAAACACACTGTGCATAATTTCCAGTTATGCCAGATGAAAAAACTCAAGTGTCACTCTGCATTTTGCTAATGGTTCCCAGTTAATGATTGCCAGTAAAACAGCAGGAGTGTCTGAGAGAAATATGCACTGTGGATCCATGTAAATCCAGAGTAATTTATAGCAATATAACAGATAGCAGAGATTGGAGCTGTATGTTTTATCATCAGTAGCACTAACAGATTAAAATGACAGTAAGAATAGCATAGCCAAAAATACTTTCCTCTCATTTCACTGGTTTTCCATTCACTTATATACCAATATTAGTGGCGCAGAAAAAATCTTTGGGATCTAATAGAAACAAAGAAAGGCTTGCCAGACACAGTAACTATTTCTGGAATGGATTAAGGATGCTTTGTTTTAAGGGGATTTTTAAAAAAACCCAGTCCAGTGCAGTTAATGTCATACCTACATGAAGTGTAAAAAACCCCAACATTCTGCAGGCAGTGGAGAAAGCAAAAATGTGGATTGACACATTACTTTTGCACTCCATGGAACAACTAGAAGTCTATTCTGAGGAAGAAAACTTGGGTTTGCTGAAGTTAAGACTGTAAATATCAGTTACAAGTTGTTATCAAAACATCAGAAAGCCTGAAAATTCAAAGCTGAAGCTATACTTAAAATAAGCTATAGCTGCCACGAAGGGACACACACCACTGGGGTCTCCCATGTGGTGTCAGTGTTACTAGTTAGCTCTTCATCCAGACCTGGATTGCAGCCCTCTCCCTCTGAATCCCGAATACACAGCACAGGGGAAAGCTGGCAGAGATCATGTCAGGAAATTAAATTACTTTCTTACCTGGCACTGATGTTCCCAATGCAACAAACACAACTGCAGTCACTGAATCCTTCAGGCCAATGGTGCAGCCAAAATGGGATGCCAAATCCCCGATGAAAGCCGTCAGCAAACCAATCATTAGGATGGAGACGACAAAGCAGGCCCAGCCATTCCAGTAGTCTGTTGGGGGGACGAAGGCGAAAAGGACCTTCCAGAAGACAGTCAGAAAGTGCATCACATAATCAAAGCAGGATGGCAGCTTCTCTTCCCCACATTCGTCATCGTCATCCTCCTCGCCTGCAGCAACAACATCAGAGTCTGATTAAACCCAGAGCAGCACAACTGGGTGTCCCCACTCCTGCCTAAGTACTTATACAGTCCTTTGTACTGTACTGTTTGAGCCTCACCCAGTCAATAATGGAGTTTATTCTCAACACTCCCCTGTGCAGTAGGGATGTATTATTGTTATTATTACCCCCTTATTATGGATGGGGAAGACAGGCCCAGAGAGAATAATGGTGAAATTTTCAAAAGCACCCAAGTAATTTAGGAAAGTCAATCCCACTGACTTCCAGTGAGCTCTGTGCTCTTAAGTGAGCTAGGCACTTGGGAAAATACCATCCCATGACACTTGCCCAAGGTCACATAGGTGACTGTGGCACAGCAGACAAGCGAGGCCTATATTTCCCAACGTTGCTAAGCCTTTGCAGAACTGCTGTCTTATGGGTGCAAAACTTGAGACACTTGGAGGGCTGCCAAGCTTTGCCCCCACCATCGCAAGCAACCCCATCATACAATCTCACTCATAAATGTGCCCAGCTCTCTCACTGGACAAATTAAGTGTTTGCTCCCACAACTCCTACTGAAAGACTGTTCCAGAACTGCACCCTTCCGATGGTTAGAAATCTACTTTTAACTTCTAGCCAGAATTTGTTCCTGGCCAGTTTATCCCTACTTCTTCTTGTGCCACTATTGTCCTTAACCTTAAATAGCTGGTCACCCTTCCTGGTGTTTACCCCCAGTGTAGTTATAGAGAACAAATGTATCCCCCCCGCTGCCTTCTCTGTACTCGGCAAAACAAGCCCAGACCTTTTAGTACTCCTCTCACACAACAGGCCCTCCAGTCCCCAATCATTTAGTAGCTCTTCTCTGCACCTGTTCCACCACTGCAGTAGTTGCAACATCCACTCTAAGTTGAGGGCCAGGAGGGAAACAGATTGTTAGTTTACACTGGAAGCCCCAAATAAATGACTAGAGGGGATTAGCTTTCCCGTCTCCCAAACAGAACTAAGAATATCTGTTAATGGGAGGAAAACCTGGACAGTCTGTGATGGCTCTTGATTTGTTTCACTGATTAGAGACATTAGAAGCCAGAAAATAGTATCACTGAACTGAACATGGTCAAGAGTGTAGTGACAGGGGCTGAGGAAGATAAAGCTGCTCAAATGGAAGGTAATAAGATCACTATGTTCTGAACAGGGCTGGAAGAGGAAGGATGTGGAAGAAGTGAACCTAAACCCTGCTCAGAAACCTTCTTCAGGTTCAAAATTATTATTAAATTGTGTTAGGAGCTCCACTCATACCCCAGGACCATTGTGCTAGGTGCTGCACAAACATGGAAGCTCCCAAACTTCCTTTTCTAGACAACTCTGTATTTTATATGCTTTTATCACTTCCCCTCTCGCTCATCTTCTTTCTGAGGTAACAATCCCAATCTTTTCAACTCCCTTTGGGTGAGAGTTTCCCCAGGCCCTTGATCATTCTTGCTGCTCTTCTCAACCACTCCAGTTCTACGATATCCTTTATGAGGCGGAGTGCACACGGTGTTCCAGATGAGGCGGCCCCTCATATTGCTGATTGATAAAAAGGCATTATTAGACAATTCTCCTTATTATTCTCCATCACATGCTTTATGCATGTGAACAGCATGTTAGATAGTTTGATTGCACTGTGCATTGCACAGAGGTCTCTGCTGAGCTGTCTATAATGATGTCCACGTCCCTTTCCTGTGCTGATACTGTCAATTTACAAGCCTGTAAGGTTTACGAGTTTAACCTTCCCCTCCCTGCAAAGTGCATTCCTTTGCATTTATCAACAATGAACTTCAGAGACTGCTGCACTGGGGAGAGGGGTAAAACAGGATCTAGCCAGGGCCAACCCATTCCCCCCAGCAACTCCCTGGGCCTAGAACCATGTAGGGAAACCCCCAACAGTCTGGTGAAGTAGACAACCATGTTGCTTTGGTAAAAAGCTGCAGAAACAGGAACCAGCCAGAGACTCCAGCTGATCAGAGCAGGAGCAGAATCAGCCAAATCTGGATCCCCTGGAAATTCAGAGAACTTGCTATAGTTTTGACAGGACTTGCTCTATGCTGATTAGCTGTTTGCTCCAACCCACCATCTGCCTCCCAGTCTCTTCATCTCAGCTTCACTCCTCTCCTGCTCCGTCCCCTTCATTGGCCTCTTCCTAGCAACATCCCCTCTCCCTTTCCTTGTCTTTTCGTTTAGGTTATCCCCTCTGAACTAAACCTGTGACAGTACTTTACCTCTCACCACCCTACTGCATGATCCTGGGCAAGTCATTTCTCTGTCTGTTCAGTTTAGGCTGAAAACTCTTTGGGGAAAAGTCTCTCTCTTGCTATTTTTTTTTTGTTCAGCGCCTAGCATAATAAAGCCCTGATCTCATCTGTCTAGGTCTTCATGTAATACAAATAATGATTTAATATTGTTTTGGTCAGCTTCCCTATCCTTCACAAGATGTATCCTTTGCAATCTCTTAAGCATCTGCCATTGAGTTACTGTGCTCCTGCTGCAGAAGTGGAAAGGTGCAGCAGTTCTGCCTGTTTTAAGGGTGTTTGTCATGCTGAAGTGTCAGCATGCCCCCCAGGTCAAGGGCTGATTTGCCGCCTTCCTAACTGGTCTGAATTCTTAGGGGTACTAAACTTCTGCCTGGCAGGAAAGACACATTGCTGAGCTGAGAATTCAGTTCCAAGGTGGAATTTAGACCAACAGTACAATGAACTATAACGTGCAACAGCTCTGACAACACACCAAAGTACAAGAGACCCGAAGAGCAGCTTCTCTCTCTCACCAACAGATGTTGGTCTTAAAACATATGACCTCGCCCACTTTGTCTCTCTCACATACAAAGAGACAATCTGCATAACCAAATCTGGCACACTTCCCCCTCTTGACTTCAGGAGGCTGCTGCTCTTCTAATTTCTCTTTGATTTGCCCAAAGCGCTAGTTAAATGGGATCAGAGAAATGTTTAGCTTACAGCATCAATCCGGGAGGTGTGTTACAATTCAGGGTCAGTGTACTTCCCTTCTTCCCAATGCTCTAGACTTCAATTTCTAGTCTGTTTTGACACCCAGTCTCCATGGCTTTCCAGGCAGAGGATGCTGACAGGTCTGATGGAACCCTATGGGCTGGTAACATGCTGACTTACTCAGGGGGCTCCAACCGCATGGCTTGCATTCCTCAGTATTGGAATTTAAGTTCCAAAGCAATAAATGGCATCCATGAGTCATAGCTGAATTAACAGTAGCCAGGCTTCACTGGTTGAGCAGAGACGGATGATCTTACAGTGAAGGCAGGTGATGGATGCAAAAGATCAGTGTATGATCTCCAGCTCTGGCAAAGACACCCTGTGTGACCTTTGGTAAGTCACTTAATCTCTGTGCCTCATTTCCCCAGCTGTACAATGGGGATTGTAAATGGCACCTTTATCCCTTGTCTATCTGGATTGTGAGCTCTTACTCTGGATATGTACAGTGCCTAGCCCACTAAGGTCTCAGTCTTGGTCAGGGTCCCTGGGCACTAGCCAAGAGGTGGTAGGTTCACATCTGTATCAAGTCCATTTCCTCTGGAATATCGACCTAGATTTCCAAAAGCAGCTGGGGATTTTGTGTGCCCAACTTGAGACAGCTTAAAGGGACTGTCAGAGCAGAGGCTCAAACCTTCTGAAAAATCAATCTCTTTCAGGCGCCTCTTGTCAGACACTCACAATTCCTGGCCATTTATGAAAAAAATTAAGGCCACTACTTTCTTCTTCTCCTTTTGTTTCCTACACCATGGCCCTACATGTATGTAGCTCTATGTACACAGAATACCTAGTCATAGATGCTCCACAAAGACAGAGCAGAGAAGCTCTTGCAAATAGGGAGATCCTCATGTTTCAGCTTGCAAAGAAAAACAAATGTAATGATGTCACTTGATTAAATCACAATGGCAAAAGGTGGTGGCATTTATATCTCCCTTCTCTTACACCAAGAGTTGTACAATACACAAGATCACAACTTTTGTGCTTGTCAGAAATTCCTTAAACTGAAACTCAAACAACTAGCCTAAAGCTTTATGGACTGTATTCATTTCCTAATGAAATCAATAGGCGTATTTGCACTGACCATGATGAGAGCTAACCTGCCCTAAACCAAACTGTGAAACAGGGCATCCTAAGGAAGTAGTGAGTGGTAATTAACAACTAGCTTGCGCTTGAAGGGGTAACTTGCAGTTGTCCTTTTAAACATCTCTGATCCAACTTTTCCCTTAGATGTGCATGGCTAGCAACAGGAGCTGCACATGGGCATCCTAGTACAGAATCTAACTCTCATCATTTTCCTGCAATGCAGTTTCAGTCTGTGCAACAGAGCTCCAGGCTAATTTCTCTCAAATTTTGAAACGCTATGTGCTGCCTCCAGTAATAAAGAATGCAGGCAGAGCAGTAGATATCTTAGGAATAAGTTCTTCCAGAACATTAGAAATCAAAGGGGCAATAAGCGAAGGAGGACACTCAGGTTGACTTCAGTCAGTGAATGATCGGGTCCTAGCTGGTCAAATATATCTCATCTAAAGGAACCATTTGCACTAGCCCTAATGTTTGCACAAGCACCTTTTATCTAGCGAGCCAGGAGAAAGGTCTCTTAGTTGTTAGGGAGGCTATAAGTATTGTAATAACGGTGTGCAATTTTCTTAAGCTCTCACTGCTTGCCTGTGTGAGTATTTTCCTTTCCATATCTCTTTATGCAATGGTGGCACATGTTTTGTGTTAATTTAAAAGTAAAATGTATAAGCACTCCTGCAAGGAGTGTAAAACAGTGTTGCTGTGTGTTATGTATTTATTCATGAGCACCAACTAAAACGGCATTCAAATGGTGACACAACAACATAACAAAAGAATTACCAGAAGTGGCTCCCAGTAATCCTGGGTTCATTTCACCTGGCTTCTAAGCCCTCCAAACTTTGTGGGTCTAAATGTTTTTCACAATCAAGCTATGGAATCTGTGTCTCACTCAACACTTCAAGATCTTGCAATTTTGCACCGAAACACCACAGCAGCTATCAATCAGCAACTTTGAGTGGTGGACAGAAGACAAGGAGAGGGAGAGCAACACCCAGGAAAGTCACAAACAAGCAGGACCAAACTGTGGCAAACAGCATCCCCAAGTTTCAGGTGTGACAGAGCCATGCGTCATTCAACATGCACCTTAAAACACAATGCTTAATATGGTAGTAATCAATAATAGGAAGCTTGATTTTATTACCTTGGTAGACAACAAAGGAAACTCAAAACAAACTCTGCTATATACGGGGGGTGGAGGTGGGGTATTTATTTAAGTCTGAATCCTGTGCAGTTCTTAGCTGATCCCACAAAGACCGGGCTGGCTAGACACATCTCTTCTAGTAGTATAATTTTGCAACAGGCATTTTTAAGTATCTACAGATCTGTGAGGCAGTGGAGCAGTCGCAAAGCTAAAATCTTTAGGGAGATGATGAAACAGATTTTTAAAAATGAATCTGAGTGCGGCTGTCAAAATATTGGTCTGGATCTGTCTATCATTTTTCTGAGGGTTAATAATGAACCTCTCTCTAGAAGAGCGAAGATAGAGGTTGCTAGTTTGCTTAGAAAGCCGTATGCATCCACTCTGGGATGTTAGGCCAAAAGAATACGAGGCATCTTTGCTGCAAGAGAAATTTCCCAACCCTAAAAATAAAAATAAATAATAAAATTGTAACATTTTGCTCTTTAGTCACCCGTGTTGTAGCTCAACTGCAAGGTATGCGGGAGTGACTGGCTGGGGGACACTGTCTATGGTTTTTGTTATACAGAAAGCCAGACCAGGTGATCACAATTGTCCCTTTTGGCCTTAAAACTCCATGATTCATGTGTTAACTTTCCTGAATCTAATAAGCACACTGCTATAGAGAGCTGGCCTACATATTCTAAACAAGTTATTTCCAAGCATTGTGCCCCTCCTAACTGTACATCTGGAGTACAGCTGCAGTACTGCCAACCCCAAGTGTAAAGAAATAAAGAAAAAAACAACCACAAAACAAGCTCCCCCAAAATCATGAGATTTAATATAATTAATTAGTTAATTAAATAAAAATGCTGTTGGGATTGTTATTATTTTCCTTCTGGGTCTTGGTGTGCTCAGGTCACGGGTTCAAGTTTTTCTCTGCAATCAAGAGAGCTAGAATATTACTTTTTTTTTAAAAATGAAAGCTGAGATTCTCCTTGTGATCACAGGACTCCAAGGGCTGGGGTTTTAAGAAACTCGTCAAATATTACCAGAATCATGATAACCAAAATCACAAGACCTGACAACACAGTTAAAGATGCTCAATGTCTGCTCCCCACCCAATTGCAAGATTTTAAGGGGGACTCTCACCCATCTATGTGTAGGGGGACTGTGTGGGGACAGACAACCAAATCTCCTCCCCCTCACAACAGGAGCTGCTAACAGGGAGTTTTGCAAGGGAGTTTGGAAGGGGAGTAGGAAGGGGGGGGGTCCCTTGTCAGTCTCATCTGTGACCCATTGGTCCCCTGAACCCATAACCTGAGCCACATCAAAAATCTTTCTGTTTACAGCAGAGAGGAGCGGACAGGGAACTGTAGACGGGAATTTGCGAGAGTTTGACAGAGGGAAGCTTACAATGGTGAGGAGGACCCGCAACACCTGTGCCAGCACTGCTTCTGTCTCCTCCACCTGCGCCTGTAGCCAGACAGATCACCAAAGCATGGATGCCTTTACCCAGATTCTGGTGTGGGCTTGCAAAGACTGTAATTTGCAATTTCCACTTACTGATATCCAGGCTGGGGGTGGCATCCAATGTGAAAGGTGCCTGCTGGTGGAATCTCTCAGGCAACAGGTGGGAGAGCTACAGGAGGAGGTGGCCAGGCTGAGGAACATCTATGTCCATGAGCAATTCCTGGACAGTATCCATGTGGAGACAGCTGATGGTGCTGTCCCAGTTGACAGGACTATTGACACTCCAGTGGAGGAGGAGATGCCTCAGGGTGTATCTGACACACCAGTGGAGGAGGAGGCTCAGGGTGGACACAGCCAGCTGGTTACTTCTAGCAGCAGGCAGTGCTCCACCGCTGCTGCGAACCCTCCTGTTGTGGTAAAAGATAACTGTTATGCTCTTCTTGATACAGGAGAGAAGAAATCACCCCCAACAGTGAAGGGGGTGAAGCCTTGTACCCCTAAGGCTGGGAGGTCTGCTGCCACCACTGATAAGAAACGTAGGGTAGTGGTGGTTGGAGACTCTCTGCTGAGGGGGACGGAGACACCCATCTGTCGCCCTGACCGTTCATCCCGGGAGGTATGCTGCCTGCCAGGGGCCCGTATCCGAGATGTTACAGAGGCTTTGTCGAGGATTATCCGGCCTTCTGACTACTATCCCATGCTACTCATCCATGTGGGCACAAATGATACTGCGAGGTGTGACGCTGAGCAGATCAAGAGTGACTACAGGGCTCTGGGAGTACGGGTTAAGGAGTTTGGAGCGCAGGTGGTATTCTCTTCGATTCTTCCTGTTGAAGGTAGGGGTCCGGGCAGAAACAGATGCATCGTGGAGGTGAATGCCTGGCTGCGAAGATGGTGTCGCCAGGAGGGCTTTGGCTTCCTCGACCACGGGATGCTATTTGAGGAAGGACTGCTAGGAACAGATGGCGTTCACCTTTCGAAGCGGGGAAAGGCCTTATTTGCGCACAGACTGGCTAACCTAGTAAGGAGGGCTTTAAACTAGGTTCGACGGGGACAGGTGAGCAAAGCCCACAGGTAAGTGGGGAACAAGACCTGGGAGATGGGTTGGAAACAGGAGGGAGCACGGGCTATAATGGCAGAGAGGAAGGAGGGTCAGGGCAAAGCTGGGAGGCAAGATCAAACCAGTATCTTAGATGCCTTTATACAAATGCAAGAAGTATGGGTAATAAGCAGGAAGAACTGGAAGTGCTAATAAATAAATACAACTATGACATTATTGGCATTACTGAAACTTGGTGGGATAATACACACGACTGGAATGTTGGTGTGGATGGGTATAGTTTGCTCAGGAAGGATAGACAGGGGAAAAAGGGAGGAGGTGTTGCCTTATATATTAAAAATGTACACACTTGGACTGAGGTGGAGATGGACATAGGAGACGGAAGTGTGGAGAGTCTCTGGGTTAGGCTAAAAGGGGTAAAAAACACAGGTGATGTCATGCTGGGAGTCTACTACAGGCCACCTAATCAGGCGGAAGAGGTGGATGAGGCTTTTTTCAAACAACTAACAAAATCATCCAAAGCCCAAGATTTGGTGGTGATGGGGGACTTCAACTATCCAGATATATGTTGGGAAAATAACACCGCGGGGCACAGACTATCCAATAAGTTCCTGGACTGCATTGCAGACAATTTTTTATTTCAGAAAATTGATAAAGCTACTAGGGGGGAAGCTGTTCTAGACTTGATTTTAACCAACAGGGAGGAACTTGTTGAGAATTTAAAAGTAGAAGGAAGCTTGGGTGAAAGTGATCATGAAATCATAGAATTTGCAATTCTAAGGAAGGGTAGAAAGGAGTACAGCAGAATAGAGACAATGGATTTCAGGAAGGCAGATTTTGGTAAGCTCAGAGAGCTGATAGGCAAGGTCCCATGGGAATTAAAACTGAGGGGAAAAACAACTGAGGAAAGTTGGCAGTTTTTCAAAGGGACGCTATTAAGGGCCCAGAAGCAAGTTATTCCGATGGTTAGGAAAGATAGAAAATGTGGCAAAAGACCACCTTGGCTTACCCTTGAGATCTTGCGTGACCTACAAAATAAAAAGGCGGCATATAAAAAATGGAAACTAGGTCAGATCACGAAGGATGAATATAGGCAAATAACACAGGAATGCAGAGGCAAGATTAGAAAAGCAAAGGCACAAAATGAACTCAAACTAGCTATGGGAATAAAGGGAAACAAGAAGACTTTTTATCAATACATTAGAAGCAAGAGGAAGACTAAGGACAGGGTAGGCCCACTGCTCAATGAAGAGGGGGTAACAGTAACGGGAGACTCGGAAATGGCAGAGATGCTTAATGACTTCTTTGTTTCGGTCTTCACTGAGAAGTCTGAAGGAATGTCTAGTATAGTGAATGCTTACGGGAAGAGGGTAGGTTTAGAAGAGAAAATAAGGAAAGAGCAAGTAAAAAAGCACTTAGAAAAGTTAGATGCCTGCAAGTCACCAGGGCCTGATGAAATGCATCCTAGAATACTCAAGGAGTTAATAGAGGAGGTATCTGAGCCTCTAGCTATTATCTTTGGGAAATCATGGGAGACGGAGGAGATTCCAGAAGACTGGAAGGGGGCAAATATAGTGCCCATCTATAAAAAGGGAAATAAAAACAACCCAGGAAACTACAGACCAGTTAGTTTAACTTCTGTGCCAGGGAAGATAATGGAGCAGGTAATCAAAGAAATCATCTGCAAACACTTGGAAGGTGGTAAGGTGATAGGGAATAGCCAGCATGGATTTGTAAAGAACAAATCGTGTCAAACTAATCTGATAGCGTTCTTTGATAGGATAACAAGCCTTGTGGATAAGGGAGAAGCGGTGGATGTGATATACCTAGACTTTAGTAAGGCATTTGATACAGTTTCGCATGATATTCTTATAGATAAGCTAGGAAAGTACAATTTAGATGGGGCTACTATAAGGTGGGTGCATAACTGGCTGGATAACCGTACTCAGAGGGTAGTTGTTAATGGCTCCCAATCCTGCTGGAAAGGTATAACAAGTGGGGTTCCGCAGGGGTCTGTTTTGGGACCGGTTCTGTTCAATATCTTCAACGATTTAGATGTTGGCATAGAAAGTACGCTTATTAAGTTTGCGGACGATACCAAACTGGGAGGGATTGCAACTGCTCTGGAGGACAGGGTCAAAATTCAAAATGATCTGGACAAATTGGAGAAATGGTCTGAGGTAAACAGGATGAAGTTCAATAAAGATAAATGCAAAGTGCTCCACTTAGGAAGGAACAATCAGTTTCACTCATACAGAATGGGAAGAGACTGTCTAGGAAGGAGTATGGCAGAAAGAGATCTAGGGGTCATAGTGGACCACAAGCTTAATATGAGTGAACAGTGTGATACTGTTGCAAAAAAAGCAAACATGATTCTGGGATGCATTAACAGGTGTGTTGTAAACAAGACACGAGAAGTCATTCTTCCGCTTTACTCTGCGCTGGTTAGGCCTCAACTGGAGTATTGTGTCCAGTTCTGGGCACCGCATTTCAAGAAAGATGTGGAGAAATTGGAGAGGGTCCAGAGAAGAGCAACAAGAATGATTAAAGGTCTTGAGAACATGACCTATGAAGGAAGGCTGAAGGAATTGGGTTTATTTAGTTTGGAAAAGAGAAGACTGAGAGGGGACCTGATATCAGTTTTCAGGTATCTAAAAGGGTGTCATCAGGAGGAGGGAGAAAACTTGTTCACCTTAGCCTCCAATGATAGAACAAGAAGCAATGGGCTTAAACTGCAGCAAGGGAGATTTAGGTTGGACATTAGGAAAAAGTTCCTAACTGTCAGGGTAGTTAAACACTGGAATAGATTGCCTAGGGAAGTTGTAGAATCTCCATCGCTGGAGATATTTAAGAGTAGGTTAGATAAATGTCTATTAGGGATGGTTTAGACAGTATTTGGTCCTGCCATGAGGGCAGGGGACTGGACTCGATGACCTCTCGAGGTCCCTTCCAGTCCTAGAGTCTATGAGTCTATGTATGCTAACAGGAATAAGCCCCTTCCTTAGGGTGACCAGATGTCCTGATATTATTGGGACAGTCCCGATTTTAGGGGACTTGACCTGCGGCCTGACCTTACATCGGTTGGGACACACTTCTTCCCAATATCGGGACCGTCTGGTAGGACCGCAAGTTGCTGCTGGTGCCACTCACTACTTCTTCCTGGGCAGCTCCCAGCGCCCGCCCGCCGGCAGGAGCCTGCACTGCAGCCCCAGGCACAGAGGTGACGAGGAGGTCTCTGCCGCGTGGTACAGGAGCGGGGCTTGCAGGAGCCAGCAGTGGGCAGAGAGCCCCCGCCCCTGCCCTCAACCCAACCCCACCTGACCCGTGACCCTGGGAGCCAGAGGAACCTGCCTTCCGGATGCTTCCTAGGACCCACTCCAAGTAAGCACTGCTGGGACTCACCTCGCCCCCTGGTAGGTCCCTCTGGCTGGGAGGCGGGGAGGGAGCGGTTTCTGCGTGCTGCCGGCACCTGCAAGCCACGCTCCGCAGCTCCCATTGGCGCTTTTCCCAGCCAATGGGAGCCATGGAGCTCACAATTGTGGAGGGTGCAGCACGTGGAGAGTCTGGAGACTCCTCTTGCCACTCTCACCCAAGGAGCCAGACACCTCCCAGCAGGGCTGGTGAGTGCGGCCAGGGAAGGGGGCAGGGTGTGATGGTGAGTGTCTGGGAGATGTGAGTGGGGCGCTGGGCAGAGGGGAGGTTTGTGTGTTTTGGGATGCTAAACAGTGGGGGCCTGTTGGGGGGTGCTGGGCAGTGGGGGAGATCTGTGTGTTTCACGGCACTGGGCGGGGGGCATCTGTGTGGGGTGTTGTGGTGGTGGGGCTGTGGGGAAGGGCACAGGGAGGGAGGGAGGGGAAATCTGTATGTATTGCCCAGGAACTACAGCCTTTCGTGCATCTTCACATGCAGGAAGTGATATTTCAGGGCGCTTTTCAGATCTAGGTAGTCTACAATCTGATCCCAAATGCCTGATTTCTGATTATTAAGAAAGTATTAAATCTCCATTAGGATTATCATCCATCATCTCTATCAATCAGCTTTTCTGAGTGAATGATGGGTGTATATTCAAATATATAATAGAAAGTGGGTCTCTCTCTTTCTACACCTCCCCCCCCCCACGAACTATGTCTATCACTGCAATGATAACTGCACACCTGTGGTTGCCTTTGCTATAATATGGGATGCGATAAATAATTGATTTTGGATTAGGTTCTTTGGTCTGTAAACTCTGGTGCAGGGGCTGACTTTTACTGTGTTTGTGCAGCACAACTGGGCCCTGATCTTGGTTTGGGCTTCTCAGAGCTACTGTAACATACATAATAAAAAACCAATAGTTTTTGTGAGGATAGAGTTTTAAAAGTGAAATCATGTCCTGCAAGTTTGGTCTCCAGATACAATGAAAGACAAAAAAAACTTTCTCTTCTACAAGAATCACACATGAAAGTGAACTCAGACAGTTTGGATTTGGACCTATCAAGTACTCCATTTAAGATGTTGGGGAACTTTCTATCTATAATCATGATACCTGAGTTATGTAATGACTAAAGAAAGGGAATCCCCCATAAGAAGGGCTAGAGATATGAATCTGTCACTTCAGTGTTATGTAGTTGTTATTGATATTGAGCCAGCATTTATAAGACACTTTGACCATAACATTCCTTACAATCAGAGCTGTTAATAAATATGTTTGAAGTGCCACTTACTTGAAGGACAGGGAAAAATATCTGTTCACTATTTGTTTTTCTGTTAGAATTTATAATAAAATGTAAGATCGACAGCTTTGCTCAGAATGGAAGGAAATTACTTAAAACAACTCAAGGACATTAGATTTTGAACTCAACAGTAAGTAGGGTCAGATATCTATATCTATGTATATAGATATAGATTTTTTTTTGCGGGGATGGCAATCTGTACAGATATATGTTTTAAAAGAATAAATATGAAACTTTATCAGACTTTAAATCATGTGTATTCAACATTCAGATTAAGGGCAAGTTAAATACCAGTTGTGGGCTTCACTTGTTATGACATGTAATTATCACTCTGAAATAGGGGAATGCTATGAGTGGGATTTTCAAAAGCACCTACAAACTGGGGTGGCTGCAAGTGCTCTGAAGGACAGGGTTAGAATTCAAGATGATCTGGACAAACTGAGAAATGGCCTGAAATAAATAGGATGAAATTCAATAAGGACAAATGCAAAGTACTCCAAATGCATATTGCACCAATATGAAATGGGACAAGACAGCCCAGAAAGGAGTATTGAAGAAAAGGATCTGGGGGTTATAGTGGATTACAAACTAAATATGAGGCAACAATGTAATACTGTTGCCCACCCCCCCAAAAAAAGAAAAAAGGGACCATCATTCTGGAATGTATTAGCAGGTGTGTTGTAAACAGGACATGAGAAGTTTCAGAGTAGCAGCCGTGTTAGTCTGCATCGGCAAAAAGAAGAGGAGTACTTGTGGCACCTTAGAGACTAACAAATTTATTTGAGCATAAGCTTTCGTGGGCTATAGCCCACTTCATCGGATGCATGCAGTGGAAAATAGAGTAGGAAGATATTTTATATATATATACACACAGAACACGAAACAATGGGTGTTACCATACACACACTAACGAGAGTGATCAGTTAAGGTGAGCTATTATCAGCAGGAGAGAAAAAAACTTTTTGTACTGGTAATCAAAATGGTCCATTTGCAGCAGTTGACAAGAAGGTGTGAGGAACGGGGGCGGGGGAGAGAATAAACATGGGGAAATAGTTTTACTCTGTGTAATGACCCATCTACTCCCAGTTTTTATTCAAGCCTAATTTAATGATGTCCATTTTGCAAATTAATTCCAATTCAGCACTCTCTCTTTGGAGTCTGTTTTTGAAGTTTTTTTGTTGTAATATTGCGACTTTTAGGTCTTTAATCAAGTGACAGGGAGATTGAAGTGTTCTCCGACTGGTTTTTGAATGTTATAATTCTTGACGTTTGATTTGTGTCCATTTATTCTTTTACGTAGAGACTATCCGGTTTGGCCAATGTATATGGCAGAGGGACATTGCTGGCACATGGTGGCATACATCACATTGGTGTGAATGAGCCTCTGATAGTGTGGCTGATGTGATTAGGTCCTATGATGGTGTCCCCCTGAATAGGTATGTGGACAGAGTTGGCAACAGGCTTTGTTGCAAGGATAGGTTCCTGGATTAGTGCTTTTGTTGTGTCGTCTGTGGTTGCTGGTGAATATTTGCTTCAGATGGGGGCGCTGTCTGTAGGCAAGGACTGGCCTTTCTCCCAAGATCTGTGAGAGTGATGGATCATCCTTCAGGATAGATCGTAGATTCTTAATGATGCACTGGAGAGGTTTTAGTTGGGGGCTCAAGGTGATGGCTAGTGGCGTTCTGTTACTTTCTCTGTTGGGTCTGTCCTGTAGTAGGTGACTTCTGGGTACTCTTCTGGCTCTGTCAATCTGTTTCTTCACTTCAGCAGGTGGGTACTGTAGTTGTAAGAATGCTTGATAGAGATCTTGTAGGTGTTTGTCTCTGTCTGAGGGGTTGGAGCAAATGCGATTATATCGTAGACCTTGGCTGTAGACAATGGATCATGTGGTGTGGTCTGATGAAAGTTGGAGGCATGTAGGTAAGTATAGTGATCAGTAAGTTTCCAGTATAGGGTGGTGTTTATGTGACCATCGCTTATTAGCACCAGGGTAGCCCAGAGGATTCAGGGGGCCTGGGGCAAAGCAATTTCAGGGGCCCCTTCCATTAAAAAAAAAAGTTGCAATATTATAGAATACTATATTCTCGTGGGGGCCCCTGTGGGGCCCAGGGCAAATTGCCCTACTTGCCCTCCTGGGCGGCCCTGATTAGCACTGTAGCATCCAGGAAGTGGATCTCTTGCATGGACTGGCCCAGGCTGAGGTTGATGGTGGGGTGGAAATCGTTGAAATCATGGTGGAATTCCTCAATGGGTTCTTTTCCAGGGGTCCAGATGATGAAGATGTCATCAATGTAGCGCAAGTAGAGCAGGGGCGTTAGGGGACGAGAGCTGAGGAAGCATTGTTCTAAGTCAGCCATAAAAAATGTTGGCATACTGTGGGGCCATGCGGGTACCCATAGCAGTGCCGCTGATTTGAAGGTATATGTTGTCCCCAAATTTGAAATAGTTATGGGTGAGGACAAATTCACAAAGTTCTGCCACCTGGTTTGCCATGACATTATCGGGGATACTGTTCCTGATGGCTTGTAGTCCATCTTTGTGTGGAATGTTGGTGTAGAGGACTTCTACATCCATAGTGGCTAGGATGGTGTTTTCAGGAAGATCACCAATGGATTGCAGTTTCCTCAGGAAGTCAGTGGTGTCTCAAAGACAGCTAGAAGTGCTGGTAGCATAGGGACTGAGGAGGGAGTCTACATAGCCAGACAAACCTGCTGTCAGGACATGAAAAGTAATTCTTCTGCTCTACTCAGCATAGATAAGGCCTCAAGTAGGGCAGTGTCCAGTTTTGGGCACCTCACTTTGGGAAAGACGTGGACAAACTGTAGAAAGTCCAGAGGAGACAAACAAAAATGATGAAAAGTCTAGAAAGACTTACAAGGAAAAATTGGGTTTGTTTCCTCTGGAGAAGAGAAGATTGAGGGGGGACATGAGAGTAGTCTTCAAGTACGTAAAAGTTTGTTATAAAGAGGAGGGTGATAAATTGTTCTCTTTATCCACTGAGGACAGAGCAAGAAGTAATGATCTTAAATTGCAGCAACGTGAGATATTAAAAAAAAAAATCCTGTCAGGTTGTTAAGCACCGGAACAAATTACCTAGGAGGGTTGTGGAATCTCCATCATTGGAGGTTTCTAGGAGCAGGTTACACAGACACGTGTCAGAGATAGTCTCTAAGACTTAGTCCTGCCTCAGTGCAGGGGACTGCACTAGACGACATATCCAGCCCGATAGTTCTATGATCGTATGACTTGGAAAAATCAATGGGACTTTTGCTCCTGAGTTATGTAGATTCTTTTGAAAATTCCAGTCTAAATTCAGAATCTTTAGTTACAGGACAAAAAGAGCCGTGACCTACTCTGAACTTCCTTCTAGCTCTAGCAGAGCAGCCAGCATGGGTCACCAATGAAATGCCCAAATATCAGCATTAGAGAGAGTATAGAATTCTAGATCCTATTCCAGGAATTCATTTCCAGTAGGCTGTAACATTACCAAACTACAGCAGTGTTCACTACCAAAAAAATCTGCTAACTGCTACACAATAAAATTAAACAAAGAAATGTATCAGGGCTACAGAAATTTTATACCTATAACAAACAGATCAATCTTTTCTACTCTATTCCTAGCCATATTCTCCTTCTCTGCCAATACATCACACAAAGAGAAAATGTACAGAACTAACACAGTCCAGTGTACACTGAAGTTGTAGTCCTTTATAAACTTCAGCTTTCTATTTCACACACAATGTATTAACTTAGCAGCGTGCAACCAGCAGCACATTTCCATTACAGAATGAAGCCAGGGGACACATGTACAGCAGAGAGGGCAGTATGAAATGTCGGGGGTGTTAATAAATGAATGTGGATTATGTAGCAGACAAGAACTGGGTGGGTGCCTTATTTTTAATTGGCTAAATCCCTGCCAGGGATGGCCTTTATGTACTGTGTCCATACAGTGCCTAGCACAATGCAGCTCCAGGCTCCTAGGCAATAAAGCCATACAAATGACAGTATCCTGTCATAACTCACTCTCTGATTTAAGAGGAATTCCCACTCTCACTGATCCCAGCAGTTACATATTTGATGATCAATAATATTTTGCAGTACAGAAGTTCCCCAAGCTTGGTTGGGATCCTATTGTACAGGCATAGAGTAAGAAAGAGGTTGCAAGCTCTTTGGGTCAGAGACTTAACAGAGAGAGGGTGAGAAAGGAAACCAGGATGACACAAACTTCCCCAAGCAGGCCAGAAGCAGGACTCTCACCCCAGGCTTGTGTCCTAGACCACAGAGCCAGGCTGCCAGGTCTGATTTTTCTTAGCAACGTCCCCACATTGTTGTGGCTGATTGGCGGAATACGCTATGTTGTGAATCAAGCTTTGCATGGCTGAGTGTGCTGTGGGTACAGGAGCTCAGCTGAGCTTGTCACATTTGAATTTTTGGATTGAAGGAGCTTTCTTCTTACAGAAACTAACTAGAAGGCACCACATCTTCTCTGCATTGCTGCTGTCACTCAGGGCTGTATTTCTATTATAATAGCAATACAAGGTAGTATTTGGGGAGAAACAGTGGAGTCAAATAACAAGAGCTCTCACGTGGGCCTGGAATCTAATTGGGAGCTGGGTACTGTTGCTCTAATGGCAAGGAGACTTTAAAACAAGGCTCTCGTCTCTCCCCCGGACACACACCCCTGGATGAGACAGCTGCCCACAGCAGACTCAGTGCATGGGTAGCACTGAGATTTCTTCCAAGTTGTCTCCTCTGGGTAAAGCTACACTAGCAAAGCAGGCTGGGGGTTCATACCACTCCCCTGGTTCTCCTGGATGTCCCAGCTCCACCAGCAATGTACAGCAGCTTACCAGCACAGCAGGCTGCCGGTCCCAGCTTCTCAGCTGAGGCTCCCAGATGCACTCTGCTTGCCCTGGTAAAGCAGTTATCCACAGCAGACATATCAAGAGCTCGCCTCTCACTCACTCTCTGGCCTGCCTCCGCTGAGTCCCAGGGATCCACCTAGCCAGGGTTTTCTTTACAGCAATTTCTAAGACTGAATGCAAGAGGCTTGATCTGGCCGCAGAGTCAATGCTCAGCGCTTTCTGTGGTTTGTTTGGGAGCATGATGCCTTGGCAGTCAGCTCTCAGCACTGCATGACCCCACACTGAACTCTTGACTCATTCTTTTTTGCACAGTGACAACAATGGCCCAGCAGTTAGGTGCCAGCATGGGACTTGGAAGACCTGGGCTCACTTGCCTGCTGTGCCACAGACTTCCTGTGTGAACTTGGGCAAATCACTTAGTCTCTCTGTGTCTCAGTTTCCCATCTGTACAATGGAGATAACTGCACAGGGGTGCTATGAGAGTAGATACATTAGAGACATGAGGTTCTCAGATACTGTGGTGATGAGGACCTGTGAAGGAGAACACTCACAACCTGTGCCGCCGAGAGTGGTCCGGCAGGGGTGTGGCAGGCTGTCTTCTGCCCAGGCGTTCCCCTGTCTTACTGCCATTCTGCCCTGCAGTGGTCTAGCCTTCCAGTGACTCAGCCCTCTGGTCAAGTCACATTTTCAAGCCCACCTCTTTCGGGGTATGTCTAAAGAGCCCAGAAACCGGCAAGTCCTCAGGATTAAGCGAGAGAGTCAGGGCTTCCCCTGCGGTCTGGGTCTTGTGCTCCAGAGCACTGTATCTTCCCCAACGAGGGAGATTACTGTGGTTGTCCCTCTTTGGGGTGGGTAAGAGAGCGCAGGGCCTCCCCTCCACTGGGCTCCAATCCAGGGCCTAACAGAAGACAGCTAAATCCTGCGCCCTGGGGTGCTAGGCGGTGCCTCCCTGCATCACTCCCTACCAGTTCCCTCTCTGCCCATAGGGTAAAGTAAAGAACTAAACACCCAAATAAAGTATCTGACCTTCAGCAAGTCCCAGGTCCCATCTCTGGAGGCTGATTCAGGTCTCAGGCAGCAAGAACTCTCAGGGTACCCTTCCCAGGAGCTTAGCAGGCAGGTCAGATCACTTCCACATCGGCCTCCCACTGAGCTACTCTGCTCCCCTATTTAAACACCTCCTCCAGCCAGCACATGCATTGCAGGTGGAGCCGGGAAGGGGAGGATGGACACCTGGGTCCAGAGTAGCTTTTTACCCAGTCCTTTCTAGTGTGGGGTTTGTATACCTCATCACAGGCCACAGAGGCACCTAAGATAGACATAGTTCTGCAGCTCCACTGCGTTTTGTTCTCTCTTTTACCACCTCCATCCCACTCTCAGCACTGCCATTAAATCTATCAGGAGGGTGGACAGTGAAACTCCCAAGCCTGTTCAATGGATACTCACCGAGCTGGGGAGTAGACACTCCCTTTGGTCCCTTATATGGGAAGGAACAGATCGTTCCAAAATGTCACCTATTCCAAAGCCAGCTAGCCTGTATTGCAGCACATTACGCAGCCAGCGCACCACTGGGCGGCTGCCATTCTTGTGGCATGTGATATTCGAGACCAACAATAATAATTAGGTTTTGGATAAGGATGACTAAGTCAAAATTATTTTCTAAAGTACCGAGTTATCCATGGGCCTCATTACTGTAGTATCTGAGCATCTCACAATTCTTTTTGCATGTATTGATTTTCTCTACACCCCTGTGAAGTAGGAAGCACTCTTATCCTAACTTTGTGGAGGGAAAACTGAGGCACCCAACTCCCATTGACTTTCAGTGGGGAACTGAACACCTCTCTGCCTCCTAAGTGATTTGTTCAAGGTCGCACAGGAGGTCCCTGGCACAGTGGGGAATTGAACTCAATTCTTGTGTGTCTCCAGCAAGATCCTTGGATCATCCTTCCTCTCCGGGCTTTCTTTTTCTATCTTCCATTTTATCAAGTAAGAGTTCTCAGTGCAAAGTGTTAGAACTGTCACGGTATTACAGCACAAGGTGAAATAAGGAATTCCTTAAGGAAATCATTCCTATCCTTTGCCAGATTTAACCACACAACTTCCAGGGACATAGGGAAGGCAATCAACATCAGGCTTGCTAGATGGATGGGGAAGAGCTACATCTTGGGTCACAGCTAAGCTATCCACAAAACCAAAGCCTTGTGAAAAGGACCATCAGTTGCAGATTGCAAAGGAAAATCCTCCCAGGTGCAGTGAGTAAAGTCCATAGCATGGTATCTTCAACTTAGGTACAAAAGTGAATGAAAGCGCCAAGATATATGGCTTTCATGTTCTAATCTTTAATTGACAAAATCCAAAAGGGAGTAAACAGAACATTTGACTGTCAGTAGCCTTATTGGGTAGCCTGTCAGCTCAGCAGCCTGGAGTGTAGACCTGATTTCAGGAGGAGGAAGCTATCACAATGTTTTCCTTCAAATGTGTCACTGCTCTGCCGTTTTGTGGAGGAAGGAAGCTATGCTATGCAGACCTGAAGAAGGGACATGTGATGTGCACACAACAGCTATACCAAATGACTTCTAAGCACTGAGCAGACAGAAGTGAGATCTGCTCCTCACAAATGAAACATGCCTTTTTTGTTTAATCAACCCATTATGCAATGTCTCCAAAGGGAGTCTACTTCAAATAAACGAAGTTGTTCCTCTCAGAGCAACCTTGCAGTCCATGAAGATGCGAAGTCCAACGCATCAGGAAGACTGCTAACAAGGAAGGAGATCATTATTTACTCTGATTGCTTGCCTGGGAAAGTTTCTGACATTCACTTTGTCTTTGTGCTTGACTGCTCTTGGAAGGGGCATTGGAAAGCGACAGAAGATAACGCACTGTGTTATGATTTATCATCCTCTTATTTCCACGGGCAGCTGATTGTGGAGCTATTCTTTTAGCTTGTCATGTTTGGAATTGCAGGAATGTGGCCTATAGCAATTGTCATGATGCACACAGGAGACTCCAGCACAGTGCATGAGAACATGGGGAGGAAGAGCAGCTATAGCAGTCCCCAGCAAGATCAAACTGCCCCATCCTGTCAGCCACAGCTGATCAGAAACAGACCCACAAATCATGATCCCAAGCCCATTCGTAGGGCTAGACAGTGACTTGGTCTGTGTCCCTAGGCAAGAGAGTAAAGGGGTGTAAGTATCCCTCACCCCTTACACCTCTGTGTGTGCTACCCAGACTCGGGTCTGCACATGGAACAGTAAGAGGCCACTGTGCACCCACCAGAACAGGGTGGGGTGCAGGGGATGGGACTGAATGGACTGTATAGCACCCACTTGTGGCCTGAACAGCAGAGTCAGTGTTGGACTGGAGGGGGCCAATAATTTACTGCAGTTATAGTCTAACAGCAAATTACCACCTCTATCCCTGCTGTGGTGCAACAGGAGGCAGGCAAGAATTGTGGATCAGAGGGGTATCTGTGTCACAAGTCTCCTGACATACATACGCAGACACTATGAATAACTTTTGTTGTCTGTTTTGCTTCAGCAGTAATCTGCTGCCACGGATGCAGTACAACTGAGACAAAAAAGGTGGCTTCTCATAATTCATTCCATGTAGAAACAGGAACTTACCAGCGCTGACTGTGATAGCTTCAATAAACTGTTCTCTCCAGCTGTTAGTTCCAACCACAAGGGCTAGGTTTGTCTTCTTAATGAGCTTGTCCACAGTATTCTGCAGACGGAGACACGTAAAAATGAATTAAGTGCAATGCTGGTTCAGAACCAGGGATCATGGGCAGAAAAGAAAAGCCTTCTGGATTTACATTGTACAGTTATGGAAAAGATATTCTGCTCAGAACAAGAGTACCAGCAGCAAAAGTGACAATACGTATGCACACAAAATCCCATATTCCATTGAAAAGGTCTGTTTGAAATATAAATACAAGAGAAGTTTGCTAATCTGCACACCTTCTAACTAGAACTAAAAATAAGTGGTCTCTCCACATTCTTCAGCAGAGGTTTAATGGCAGATGCTCTAGAGAGGACTCCTACCTTGCTAATGTTTCTTTTGCTACAAAAGAGATCAAGGAATTTTGATCTGTATATTTGGAAGCACTGTAAATAATTCAAAGTGAATGAAGTATATTTTTGGTTATCCACTCCTGCTTTTTTACAGCATTTGTACACTTGCTAAATCAGAAACTTTGGTCACTAATGCAAAATCATCACTAGTGCTGTAAACGGCTGGCAGAGAATTCTCATTGGAAGTTAATCCAAGCACTCTTCACTGTGTTTGACTATAATAGGGCGTGGCAAGGCACCTCTTACGGCAGCATTTCTCCCTTGGGGGGGGAGGGGCAAAGAGAGGGGCTGGAGGAAATCACTCCCACTCCAGAAGGTTTACGTTTTGGACTTTGGTTTATTTACAGGATTTACCAGTAGGTCTCAGGCTAGGCCTGAATAGTTTCCTTAAGCAAAAACACAGAAGAAATACATCTCCTTGCCACTAGCAGAGTATCGACTTACTGTGCTGACATCTGGTCACTAGCCCTTCCCTGAACAGATGCAAACTCACTGCTTTCCCTGGAGGGAGGTAACCAGCTCTTCACCTAGGCCATGCTTTTTCTTCCTGCTGAAACCTTCTTTTTTTATTTTTTTTTTTCTCTCTCTCTCTCTCTCTCCTCCCACTCTTACACCAGAAGAGGGTTTTTAAAGGTGTGTGTGTGTGAAGGGTGCTTAACTGACTCAGCTGTCTCTAATTAACCTGCGATAATCTCTTTTCAGTTCATAGGCAAAAGGGCCTGCACCATTCTAGGGCTAATATTTCTGCCTTCCGTCACACTCTTCTAGCTGTCAGCTCTGACTGTCACAAGTGGTCACAATGGCAGCGGCGAGTGCTTGAACGCACACAGAAGAGACTCTACCGCTTACCAGAAACAGTGTGGCTGGTTTATTTTTTATTGACTTTAAACAAAGGGGATTAGATTGTCAGGCTGAGGCCACAATCATGCACAGGTTTAATTTTACACACACAGATAAAGGAGACCACTCACATGTGCAAAGCTAAGCATGTGCATAGTGTATACAGCATCCGGATTCATGTGCATGTATGCAGGACTGAGGCCCATAGCCTCTTTTCTTAAAGAGTATTTTATTTTAGTTTGGGCATTTTAAACCCAACTAAGGATTTGGCTTGCCATATTGTTCTGTAATAAGTATCTATAGTCTATAACCAATAGAAAAATGATGGAGTTGCATTCCTTATTTCCTTTGCTGTTGCTCCCAGAATACTGGGAGAATCAAGGCTACTTTGCCACTTGTGATAAACTGATTGTTGCTGTTGTGCTGTAATTTTTTCATGCAAGTTTTCATTAGCACATGTACTCTGGAAATCTCTCCTGCACTGTATCTCCATCTATTTTACTGCTACTAGGTTTCCTGATTTTCATCTTTTGAGATGCTTCTCAAATGCTTAGTCTGACACAATTAACACTCTTGGGTTTTCTAAATAGTTAAGTTACAGGCAACTGTAGCAACAACTGGACAAATCAACAGTCAACTAACTTAGCGGATGCACAGAAAATTCTATCATGTATCATAGCAAGTACAGCACTTGCGGTCATTTTGGTAAACACAAATGATGCTGATCAGGGAGCTGCCTCTACAAGTCTGTGAAAGCATAAAGGCTGTAAATTCAGCAGAACAGGAACACATCCTGTCCCTGATGAATTTTTCTGTATAGCATTGTCTCTGATTACACCTCTGCCATATGAAATCTGGGCTCCGAACTCCTCCTGTTCCTATCATCTCTATCCAGCAAAGCACTTACGCATTAGCTTGAATCCCACTGAAGTCACTGGAACTTAAGCATGTGCTGGAGGTCTTTGCTGAACAGGGATGGATTTAAGCGTGTGTGTCAATGCTTTGGCTGAATCTGGGCCTCAAGCATTCAATATACTTGCTTCACATGGAAGATACCCTCCTGGGCATAGCATGTGCTTGCCAGATATGTGCTTACTGGACACGTGAAAAAGACGGTGGCCCTAGTTTAGCAATCTAATAAAATGCAGTGAGATGCTAATGTGAATTCAGGGCTTGCATGCCCTGTGGGGAGTGAGGCAGACAATGGCTGTACCTTGAACTCATAGGATTCTTCAATAATGATTTCTAGTTTGGTATGTTCTCCCAGTACTGGGCGTCCCATTTCTGCAATGCGGCGCTCTTCCTCCTCTTTGCTCGTCAGTGGCTGTTTCTCTTCATTCTCTTCTGTAAAAAAACAACCAATTTTTGAGCAACACACAATCTTTCACTTTCTGGAACTGGCTTCTGTCAGGAGACTCTCTCTCTAAACTAAAATATTCTTTGGAGCTAAGGCACAAGTGACAGACAGTTGTTGGAGTAAGGTAAAGGACATTATGCCTGCGCTGAAAGGTTTTCTGTTGCAGATGGTTGGAAGTACTAGCAAATTAGATCACTAGCTCGTAACTCTTCTGAATTTCAAATCCCTTCCATCCCCACTCAGCTCTTCTTGAATTCAGCCTGGGCTACAGGAAAACATTCACAATCTCAATCCCACTCAGCTATGGATTCTCCTCTGGAGCGGCCATGGTGGCAAATTTTAGGGCACTCAATCCAAGGTGGGATTTTCAAAAAGGCCTCTGTATTGGCCTCTCTCTGCTCCTGCTGAATCCAACGGTGAAGTGACCCTTGACTTTGATGGGAGCTGGATCAGGCCAGTGATAAGCGCTTTTGAAAATCAGACCTCTGTATGCAAACCAGGCCATCCAGCTTATATGGAAGGGCCCAGCTGCCTCAGCCAACCTGCCTGTATGTCAGTGACGGGGAACTGAATGCATAGTAAAGGTGCACTGAATGAGGCAGGATCCGGTGGCAAAAAAATAGTACATGCTCATGTATTTAAAGACTGTATCATAATGAACACAGACAGGGGTGGGGTTAGGGGCGTGTGTGTGTGTGTGTGTGTGTGTGTGTGTGCGCGCGCGCGTGTGTGCGTGCGACTTAAGATTGCACAAACCTTACTTCTGGCATTACCTAACTTTTTTGAGTGCTTGATTTTGCACCCTAAACATTTGAGTAATGGAGTATTGTGTAGATAAACACAAAATAATGTCAGATTCTGATCGCAGTTAGTTACATGACTGTAAATCCGTCATGCGTCTGATGAAGTGGATATTCACCCACCAAAGTTTATGCTCCAATACATCTGTTAGTCTATAAAGTGCCACAGGACTCTGTTGCTTTTTGAAAATCTGGAGTAACTCTGATGTCACTAGAGTCACACCTGACAGACTCCAGAATCACAGAGCTTGGAATCTGAATCTTCTAACCTGTGGTATGCTAAAGGACATAGTTCATTGAAAGATAGCTCTTCAGTCACTATACAATCATGACATAAGGCTTGTAACAAGGACTGTGCGACACCCACATAAAGAACAGGGGCTCTGTATGTCTCTGAACCCATAATAACTGTTGCATAACCAAGGACTCTGAGCAGGGGTTCTAATATTTTGAGTGCTTTGCTGACATTTTTTGCAGCAAGTCATAAAATTGGTGAGACAGATTTTAATCAAGTCTGCAGCAAGTAGCTTGAAGTCCTCACCATCGCCTTGCGATGTGTGTGTCACGTGTTCTTGTCTAAACAACTAGCAATAGGTAAATGAACCTTGGAAAGGTTTATTTCGGTTAAGCATCCAAAAGTTCAGGTGCTTATTTGAACCTCAGCCAAACTGCTATATCGATAAACATGCACTTCCATGAGACCTGTGTGTGCATCCGAAGAAGTGAGCTGTAGCCCACGAAAGCTTATGCTGAAATAAATTTGTTAGTCTCCAAGGTGCCACAAGTACTCCTGTTCTTTTTTGAAAATAACTAGTATTCAGCAAATGATGTTTACACAGAATCTAAGAGCGTCCACACTGGGTCAAATCAAAGGTCCACCTAGCCCAGTATTGTGTGTTCAGACAAAGGCTAGTGCCAGATGCCCCAGAGGGAATGAACAGAACAGGGAATCATCAAGTGACCTATCCCCTGTTGCCCATTCCCAGTTTCTGGCAAACAAACACAGACCAGATTAAACACAGGCCTAGGTACAGTACAGCACCTCTCCCAAAATGGTTTGCCCTTCCCACTGGCCCCATCGGGGAGCTGTGCTGGGCCCGGCAACCCATGCTATGCTGGCACTGCCTTGCTTGGAGGGAGTGCGGTGTGTGGACATGCTGAACAGATACAGGCTTGCTGAGATGTCTAGTGTGGTCTCAGTGCATTGTTACAAGTCACAGCAGCTCCCATAAACAATAGCAATTTGTAACAATGCAGTTCTCTACCACAGATGAGGCTATGGCAGCCTCTCCGGAGCCGTGGGACCAGCGAGTGGCAGAGAGCCCCCCGCGGCATGCCGCCGTGCTTGGGGCGGCAAAATTGCTAGAGCCGGCCCTGGTCTAACTCATCTTAATGTGGGGGGGGTAACACACCTTAACTGCTGCTTGGCAACAAACCAAGCACCTGGGAGGCTTGATGTGTTCAAACTGTTGAGTGGCTACAACCTTCCCCTGAGCAGTCTGCATGGAGGGCTGCAGGGTATCTTGCACTCCATGAAGGGACGGGTGAATGCGCCAGAACCAAACTGGAAGAACAAGTCACTGTGGATAGTTCTCTGGAAACTTCTGCTTAACGTACAGCAGTTCTCAAAAATGCTAACAATGCTAGGAACTATTAGTAACAGGACAGAAAATAAGACAGAACATATAGTGCCACTCTATAAACCCATGGTGCGCCCAACCCTTGAATACTGTGTGCAGTTCTGGTTGACTTATCTCAATGGAACTGGAAAAAGGTTCAGAGAAGGGCAATAAAGATGATCAGGGGTATGGAACGGCTTCCATACAAAGGAAGATTAAAAAGATTAGAGCTGTTCATTTTAGAAAAGAGATTAAGGCGGGGATATGACAGAGGTCTATAAAATCATGAGTGGTGTGAAAAAAATTAATAGACAGTAAACCTAGACTGTACTTGACAGGTGTTTGTCTAATCTACTCTTAAAAACCTTCAATGGTTTTAATTGCCAGTAACATACGTTACCACATGAAAAGGCTACAAGCAAGACAAACGCAGCTGGAACCCTGACCTTCAGCATTGTTGGATGGGAAGGATTTAGTTTTAAACCCTACAAGTGTTAGGTTTAATGGTTTGGCAAAAAACTCTGGATCTGGAACATTTCAGAGATGACTCTCTGGCTCGTGTAAATCAGCAAAACTTCATTGACTTCAGTGGAGATTGTCTACACAACTTCAGTGGTGCTGCACCAACTTACACCAGCTGGCCCTGAGTGGAGTTTCACCTGATGAACAACAACCCTCAGCATTTTCAATTTCTTTTTAGAAGCAGGAGGCTCTTTGGATGACAGGCATCAGATGCCTTTTGTCTTTTAAATTTGCTACTAAGACACCCAAGCAGCACTTTCAGAAACTAGTCATCCTGCCCCTTAATTCTGAGATGTCACCTGTCTCCTTGCGGTCTTAGCTCCTCCCTGCCCCCAGGAGCTGCTCCATATGTCTGTTTATCTTGCAGCTAAGTGCTGGCGCACACAGCTGCTTATGTGGCTGCTGTCATGGCCAGTCTATTAGCCCATTTTAAAATAAAACCTTATTTCCAACCTCCATGGTACTTCTTGCCTTTGTTATGATTCTTTGTGTGTACTGCACTAATACCTGCAGACCCCAGCTGAGATCAGGGCCCTGTTATGCTGATCATATACATAAAAACAGCTTCTGTCTCCAAGTGCTTGCAGTGCAAATGGACAAATACAAACAGAGGCACAGAGAGAAGTGACGTGCTCAAGGTCACCCTGTAGCCTGCTCACTGCCAGCCCCATGCCCTACCCCTGGAGAAGGCTGTCACTCAGATAACCAGCCTTTAGGAAACATATTCACAGCTATAGATAATGCGCAGGGCTACATATTTACTTCCATCTTTTTCTGTCCTCACAGAACATTCCCCACCGCAGCAAGAACGTCACCACTACAAAGCGGAATCGTCACTGTTCTGAAATGGGGCTTAAACGACTCATGCTTTTAATTGTTGTGGTTTAAATACCTGCAGATTCAAAATGGATAATTATTCATTGAAAAGCCCTTGTCAGATTTTCATGATGCTCCAGAACATTGCTATGAGCTGGAGGGTTTGCAGTCTGGTGCACTTTAAGCTGCTTGTTTCCTGTCCCTTGGCTATCAATGTGGCTGACATCTCAAGGTTTACAATGGGGGCACTCACCTGGAACAAGCCAATCTAACACATAGGCTGCCTGAGGGCTTAACTTGTCAGTTTATAATGGTTTTAACTGGAACACCTGTTTGTACGGATGCCTCACCACTGGGCCAATTCTGTAATCCATTACAAATGAGGTAGGGAGTGCAGGGGGAGATAGGAATTTGAGGAGAGGGTCTCTGCCCCACCCTCAGTGTAACAAATACAATTCAGACATCTCATGCATTTAATCTAGGCCTGTCCTGCCCAATGCAATTGGCTTAGACCTGGCTGAATCATGCAGTCAGTAAAGATGCAGGAACCTCTTCCCAATGCAATTACTTTATGCCCAGCTACTCCCCTAATGCAGTTACTGTAGGTCCAGCCTTCCCTCTGCACAGCTCCAAGGCCCTCACTGCTGCAGCCACTCGGGACCCTGCCTCCTCTCACTGCCTCCCCTCCAAGGGGCAGGAGAGGCCTCTGCGGAGGAGCCCAGCTGCCCAGAATCCGTGTTATTTTCCAGCACAGGAGGGGGCATAGCAGGGAGAAGGCTGGGCCAGGCCCCTTTTCACTGGAGGAGATACTGGGCAGGAGTGAATCCTGCCAGCCTGTGTAGCAGCCCAGCCTGCTCTCTGCCTCCTCCCTCCCCCACCCCAAAACTACCCTTGATCCTGGGGCTTTGCTCCCTCATCGTCTCTCTGCGCTGATTGGAGGAGAGGCGAGGGGGTGGGGTGGGAGTGGGGAACTCATAGTTGCTGGCAGAGGGTCTCCTCTCCCTTTCACCGTTGCCAGCTGGCTGCTGCGGCTCCCTGCCTCAGAAGGTGCAGGGAGGTGGAATCAGCTCCTAGGCATGATGGATGCATAATGGAGGGCTCATAAAACATCTGGACTTCCCCAAGAGAAATCAACTCCCCTTAAACTCTCCACGCCACACTTCCTCCCAGCTCAAGAATTTACCCCAGAAAGCTTGGGAGGCATCACACAGGGAGATTAAAAAACAACAACAGGGGGTTATAAAGTAGCCCTGCTGTTCACTTTTCAAAGAATTTTGCAGGGCTCATCAGAACTATGCAACAGTTTCATGTGAGAACTTAATTTCTCCAGGAGCCAGTAGTGACTGGAACTGAATAAGGGGTACTGGTAGGAATTACAGCTATTTAAAACTATCATTGGAACAGGAAAATACAAGTATCTATACACTGAAAAATACCAGGCATCATAAAGACATGTATATTACTGAAATGTATGAACCACAGGTCAGATACTCAGCTGGCGTAGACCTGCCTTGCTCTAAGGGCTACAATGCTGACATTGTCTTTAATGGAACTATGTTGATTACACAAGCTAAGGATGTAGGCCCTGAAGCGTATATACACTGGCTGTGACTCACCACTGCCTTGTAGCTCATATGGCCAATCTGATCTATTAGCACTTTACATCTTTTCTTTTTTTAAGAACTGGAAGCACCCTGAAAGGTCATTGAGTCCAACCCCCTACCTTTACTAGCAGGACCAAGTACTGATTTTTGCCCAGATCCCTAAGTGGCCCCCTCAAGGAGTGAACTCACAACCCTGGGTTTAGCAGGCTAATGCTCAAACCACTGAGCTATCCCATTCCCTCCACTTTGTCCTCATGTAAATATCGACATAAGGTGCAAGGCAGCAGAGAAGCATTGGCTCATTATCTTTTTAAGTGTATATAAGACTCACATGAGTTTGACTGATACCCACCTCAGCTGGATATATGTATTAGATACACCCATCTGTGTGACGCACCCTTTACAAGGCATGCGTGTCTCCATGGGAACTTTGCAAATGATGCCTGTCCTGACAGCTACTGCTGCTGGGAAATGACATGGAGTGCAAGAGGGTCTGTTCTGGAAGGAGAGCAAGTGACACACGGAGAAGGGATCCAATATGAGACAGGTGAGAAAGGACACAGCACATGGATACAGAAGCTTGTCTGGAAAGAAATCCATCAGAGTCTGGGCAAGGTCTACATGGATTCCTGTCGCTAAACTATTATTTGGCATTTTAAAAAGTTAAAGAAGTTCCCAGGCAAATAACATTGTTAGCCTGGAGTGAAGGGTGAAAGAATCTATCACTTGCTTCAGCCAAACATTGCTTGGAGAATTGGCAGAAGAACCAATGCCTGTAAGCTGAAGCCAGACAAATTCAAATTAGAAATAAGACCTAAAGTTTTTACAGTGAGGGTGACTAACCACTGGAACAAAGCACTAAGTGAAGAGATGGATTCACCATCTTTTGAAGTCTTCAAATCAAGTGTGGATGCCTTTCCAGAAGGCCTGCTTTAGTCAATCCTAAGTCATTGGGCTTGATGCAGGAGTAACTGATGGAATTCTTTGACTTGTGGTATACAGGAGGTCAGACTAGATCAGGGGTGTGCAAACTACGGCCCACGAGCCAGATCCGGCCCCTCAGGGCTTTGGATATGGCCTGTGGGACTGCCCCACACAGTGCCGCAGGCCCCCCGCCGCTCTGCCCCCGAGAGGGCGGCAGAGGGCTCCGTGCATTGCCCTTGCCTCCAGGCACTGCCCCTCATGACTCCCATTGGCTGGGAACGGGGAACTTTGGCCAATGGGAGCTTTGGGGGAGGTACCTGGAGGTGCAGCAAGGGCCGCGCACGCAGAGCCCTCTGCCCCCCCTCCCACAGGGGCTGCAGTGCCTCCTGGAGCGGCGTGGGGCTGGGGACAGGGCAGGCATGCAGGGAGCCTGCCCTGGCCCCCATGTGCACCACTGCCACCCCAGAGCCCAAACCTCTCCTGCACCCCCCCCAACTCCCTGCCCTAAGCCCCCTGCCTGCACCTCGCACCCCTCCTGCACCCCAACCCCCTGCCCTGCATACAATTTCCCCACCCAGATGTGGCCCTCGGCCCAAAAAGTTTGCCCACCCAGGACTAGATGATCTGGTGGTCCCTTTGTGACTGAACATTTATCAGCCTACTGCGATCCCTACTCAGTCTCCCCAAGAAGTCAAATGAAGATGCTGAAGTCACTTAGGCCAACTCCACTCAAGCACAGAATTCCACTGGCACAGAGAAACGCTGCATTCCCTGAACACAGTATAAAAGAGAAGTGCATTAGAACAAATGACTAGTGTCTGCACATGAACACCCAAAAGCTATTAGCTTCGTGTTAATTAAACTGTGCTCCTAGACAACCAAGTCAAAATGAATACCTTGAATGCTGATTACAGTAGAAGGAATTGGATGTTCTCTTGCATGGACCTTCCTGAAGACAGGTTTGCCTAACAAAGTGATGGGCAGAAGATGAGTGGATGGATCACAGTGACTCGGTGATGTTAATGAATTCTATTTCTATTTCACACAAGGTTATTGTTTTTAAATCCCCATTGCAGACCCTCTTGTCTGCTCTCCTGGACTGATGGGAAAAAGCAGAGCCAGAGAGAAGTGATCCAAGAGTTTACCCTCATAGCCATGGTGGCAAGCTGTGGACATCTATTTCCAGCACAGCTGGCCAAGTTCAATCTCAGTTACACTGGAAAAATGTCAAAAATTGTATGTGGTGTTATTTAATTTTTTTTTTAACTGTCCCAATTTGGGGCTGGCTTCTCAGAGTCTGATTCTGCGTGTGCTTTTCAGACAAGCGATCAGGGAGATCAGAGGTATGTGAAGTACCTTGTTAGCTAAAAATAGTTTCCCATTGTTTGAGCTTGGCCCTCTGAACCCCTCCTCATGCAGAGTCACGGTCATTGCCGCGCTCTGTTAGTACTAAGAGGGAGACTGATGGCTCTTCTTCTCCAATGCAGAGCTAACAGCCGAGCAACAATTACAAGGTGTACATTAACCAAAAAGGCATGTGTGTCTGCTCCTCTGTTGGACAAGTGCAGAGATTTGGTAACACATGCATGGCTCACATACAACCCTGTGAATACACTGGCATGCTTGTCTAATTATTTGTTGCTATTCTTACGCCTATTGAGCCCAATTCTCCACTGCCCCTTGAAGCCTCTCTGGCAGCACAAATGGTCTGTGAAGGCAGCAAATCTCCATGTTGAGCATAGGGTCTTCCCTGGAGGGCACAGATCTGCCGTAACTGGTCTTTTCTCCCAGCCCCTAGCACAGAGCTGCTGGGGAAGAGAACATGGCTGAAGTGCCATGGTACTCCAGTTACTCTTAGATGATACCATGGCTCTATGGTGTTGTTGCAGCCAAGGGTAAATTAGAGCAGATGTGGGGCTGTTGTAATTTAAGATGAGGTCTGGACAGGCTATTGGACAGCCCAGAACATAGGGATGTGCAAAGATGGCATGAAGTCCCTAGTCCTATGCCAGGCGCTCGCAGGATGGAGGAGGAGTATCTTTAGTGCAGAGATGGTTCCCTAATTCATGTAACTCGGTTTGCAGGAACTCATCTGAACATGCTTTCATATATGGCTGGCATTTCTGATGATCTAATGATCACACATCGAGTCTGTACAACTAAGAGCCCATAGCCTGCTGCTCCCCAGCCGTACCACATCAGCTGGAACTCTGCCATTCAAACCCCAGCATTGATCCATGTGGAACCATTCCTGCCTCGCCCACTCCCTGAGGAGGGTGCCAGGATCCAGAACACCAGATGGGGAGGACTGATTTCTCAGGCATCCTTTCAGAGTGGCATTTTAAACAGCCAAGTGTTTCTTGGCAGCATGCAGCCAAGTAGCTTTATTTCACAATCAGCTGCATCTGCAGCACTGATTGCTGACAGACTGACACTGGGAATTACAGAAGATGATTGATTCTCCGTTTCTCACTGATCTCCACCTGATAATAGGGAAGCAGACCCCCCCAACTGTTCTTGCTGACAGAGAAATGCAGTTACATGTCACCCCGTACCTGGGGACAGGGATCAAATCACCATCTGTGGAGTTTGGCCATATCTCTCCGGGCAGGCAATGGTGTACTGGTGTCTTGTGCAGCGCCATGCATACTGCCTGCACTTAGGAATAACAATGCTGGCCCCAGCTACCCGCTCCTGTAGGGAAAACCCATGAGGCGAGGAGGCCTAGCTACTCCCTGATCTGTAAGGGACATAGGGGATTTTCAGGGCTGATTCCCAAACTATGTAGGAGCACTCCAGGATTCACATAGACACCAGGGATCAGCGAGAGGCCAGGGAAACCCGAGTGGAAGGCCTCTCTACTGCTTCTACGTTCCCCTCTTCCGTGGCAGCATGACGGTGCCACAAGAACTGCAGCCCATGGCGTCCCAGGAGGCATCCCCACTGTGGGGCAGGGCTGTGGACACACGGCATGGGGGCCAGTCCTGCCATAGAAGTGACTGACATCCCCTTCAGGAGAAGGTACCAGCAGGACACACATTTTGGTCCATGCCTTAGGTTCACCTCCCCACTCCTCTGATGGCTGTGAAAAGCATGGGTCAGACTGCACGCGGATTGAGGAAAGCTGTTTAGCAGACTGGGGGGTTGTTGATACTGGAGCTGCAAAGAGTAACTTCCAGTGTAGTCTCCACAAAGGCTAGCTCTGATCGAGCTACCGTGCTAAAAATAGCAGCGTAGCCCTGGAGGGCACATGTGCTAGAGTGTCCCCAGGCAAAAGCCTCTCTGAAAGCCGAGGTGCATCCTTTGACAGCTAGCCCCTCCCACCACCACAGCTACACTGCTAGCCAGCGCACAGGTCTCCCTGAGTGGGAAACCTCCCCTTTCAGCTCCAGAGCAGACAGGCCCTGGGAGAACATCCCCCTGCGGCAGGCTCTAGGTACGGCAGCCAGAGGCTGGTCTCCACAGGTCCCTGTGCAGGAGCATGCCGGCCTGGCATGAGTGCCAGAGTTCCCAGGGGCTGTGTGGCTAAGCAGCCCAAGGACAACTGTCCTAATTCAGTGTAGCCTCTCAGGCTGCCCAGGCTGGGGTCCATTTCACTCCATTTGGCCTCCCTCCCCAAGGGCTGCGAGTTTTGCGCTGAGGCAGAGTCTAGCTGGTATGTGCTGTAATCACTGCAGCTAAAGGACGGGGATTACTGTGAAACACATGTGAGGTTAAGCTGGTGACAAGGACACATCACTCGCTGTTAGACGGTGCCGTGCTAACACTAGTGGCTCGGAGTAGGTGGCAAGGAAACTGAACAGCGCTTTCTTACCATTCAGAAGTTTCCCTCCATTAAAAAAAACCAAACAGGAAATAAAGAGAAAAGAGCAGAATGAGCACCTGGCAGTTAACAACACAAAGAGGAACAGTGGCACGGGGCAAGGAGGGAATCGGAAATCCATACCTGTTATTGTGAAGCCACCTAAACGAACCACAAAACAAAAAGAGAGAGAAAGAGAAAGCAGATTAGCATCTATTTTTGCATTATCACAGTGACATTCATCTCGCAGCAGCCTCCCCCCAGAGCAGTGGCCCACACTCTCCCTCCACGGTGTGAGCTGCAGAGGAGCAGCTCACTACAACACCTGTCTCCCATTTCTAGCAGGGATTGTCCCCTGCCTCGGGTCTGCATGGAGGCCATGGTCTCCCCCAACCCAGTCTGCCGGGCCTTGTGGAGCTCTGAATGACTGGGTGGGGGAGACTGGGCTGAGGGTGCCAGGAGACAGCAGGCCTATGGGCTGGATGCATGCTAGCTTCCCTCTCACCTCACATGGCTTAAGACAGCACCGCTTGGAACAATCTCTCTTCCACCTCAGCTACCCCAGAATCATGGGGACAGCTGCAGCCAGCTGCTCCCCCACCATCACTCGGGGGAAGGAGGTTTGCCCCCTGCTAAGTAGGCCAGGGACTGACCCAGGGACCAGACTCTCCCCCGCCTCCTGGCACTGTGGATCCCATGGAGTCTGAAGGAGGCCAGCACCAATCCTACAGAGGCCCTTTGCCTCCTCAGTAGCTGCTCAGTCCCCTGGAACTCCTCACTGTTCACAGCAGCCAAATTAGTCCTGGAGGGCTCCACCTAAGAGACAGGACAGCTCCAGCTACACGTTCACAGAGTCAAGGGGTAATTGGGAATGTGGTTTTCCCTGGCCCCCTCCTTGTACTGCCCAGTCTTCCCCCATGTGCAGCACAGATCCTGGACTAGTGGAGAGCCTTCTGTGGGGTGCAGACTGGAGGTAGGGCTAGTGTTGTGGAGATGGCTAGCCCTCCTATCCACCCATGGAGGACCCCCTTGGGGTGTGGTTCAGGGCTGGGGCGGGACACGCCTCCTAGGTCCCCTCTAGCAGGTTCTACCCCAGCAGCTGCCAATCTAACTCCAGTTTGGGAAGTGCAGAGAACTTTAAAGATTCACTACAAAGCTGAGCTGTGCAAATCTCTTCCTTCCCTGCCAACCAGGCATGAGAGAGAGGGCATTTCTAGGTGGCGACAGTGGCTAGAATCACACAGTGGAAAAGATAAAAAACCCTACAGCTACTGTCCCTCCTCTCAGCCCAACTTGGCCCGAGTGCAGGGCTCAGTGTGGGAGACAGACTAGAGAGAGGGATGCACTGAACTCAAAATGATGCAGTATCCTCTCATTAAGAGCAAGTTACTTTTCCTAGGGCCTCACCCCATGAGTCTCTCTTTCTGGTGTGAGAACATTTTCAGCAATAAAAGCAGCAGTAGGGTGGGCGTAAGAGGACATGATGCACTAAATCCATGCTGCGGTTGGGTAGCTTTAGGACTAAATGGAGGGCTATTCAAGAGGGATGGATACAATGCTGGGGAAGAGGAAAGCCCCTTCCACCTCCATTTCCACCAAGCCCCTGAGTGCTCAGACATCCCTAGAAACATTCATCATTTACCTAGAGCTGGGGCAAAGTTCTGCTCATATCAAGTTACTCTCACAGAAATGAGTGAGAGTCTTTCCATTGATTCCAATGAGCCTTGGATAAGGCCCAGGCTTTTATTTTCCAAGGTAGCCTGCAGAATGCTTTAGCTTTGCTGGGATTCCCCCCCACACCTGCATCTTGTGTGTTTGTGTATCCTGCTTGGGATAGCTTGTATTCCAAATTTGGAGGCTGGTTTTGCAGTGTGCTCTAAGAAGGCAGCATTCCACACCTCCCTCAAAACAGCATGCAGAGTTTTCTGAATATATGTAGTTAGGGTATGTCTACACTGCGAAGTTATAAGGAAGGGAGTTTAAAATGCTACAGCTATTCTGGAATAGCTCCCCGTACGCACACACTGATTCTTGAGTAAGAGTGTGCACAGGGGGAGTGATTGTGGAATAGCTTCTGTGGTCAATTTCACCACAATAAGCCCTAAGTATTCTGGCCAAAGCATTGCCAGGTATTACAAACATTCTGTTTCTTATGCCTACGTAACAGGATATGAATTAGTTTGCACAGCTCAGTTCTGTTGTACATTTCTGAGACTCTTAGTGCTTTCCACATCTTTTTACTACAAATTAGCGCATAGCGTCCAATGAAATCAACCCAAAGGATAGTAGCAAACCCAAAGAGTCAGTTGTATTGAACGTACCCACTAGTGGCCAGAGTCCGATACCGTTGCTCCATTCAGTAGCGTCTAATGCCCTAATAACCCCATTGGGATTACTGTGGAGCTACTCAGTGCACGTAAGGGTGACAGACTCTGACCCTAAATGTGCTCATTGTCTGGGATTTCCAAAGGAGCTAGCTGCCCAGATCTCAGTGAAATGCTGTTCCTAACCCCCTCAGGATCTCTTGTCATTGTAATTAATGCCACTTTCAATTATGATTTTGGTCACCATCCCTCCTTTAACACAAATGTTCATGTCTCAGCTAACAATTTTTGGAGCATATACTCAAAGAAGAACATGATCTCAATTACCTGGGCTTAGTAAAATGGTATTAACAACCTTAAAAGAGATTATTGTGAGCAAAAGGAAAAGTCAAACAAAATCATCATCTTCCACCAATATATGGACACACTGGGAAAATGAAAAAGAAATACAAGAAATGCAGTGCTTACCAAGCTCATTCAACAACAGAGCTGTGAAGGAGACAGACAGAGAGACAAACAAAGAAGAAGAAAAGTAAATGAATAATGAAATTAAAAGGAACATCCACAGAAAGACTCCAGCTCCCAGGCCCAGACAATGAAAACCTGTAAAGTTTCAGGATACCACTGGTACCCAGAAAAGAGCATTGAAAATAACGGAACACAAACATTTCATGAGTGTGGGCTCTGAATTAAAAAAAAAAAGTCACATAAAGTAATATGGTATAAAAGACAAAATTCATTTCCCTCCTTTGGGCCAGGTATTCATGGAGCGCCCAACAACATCAATGGCAATACTGCCACAGATAGAGGAAATATGTCCCAAAATATGGATGTAAGGGCTGTTTGCTGGATACTTTTACTTCCTCTAATACTCTAAATGGAAAATAATAATTATATGATGGGCTGATTTCTACAGGGAACGTAGAATGAAAGACGTACAGTTTGTGCTAGGGCTTGACTCACCAAATATAATACAGTATTTATCCTGTCATTTAGCAAAATAACAGTTTAAGCCCTAATAAAAAATAACTATCATTTAGTATTCAGATAGCACTCTGGATCTCTGAAGAACTGAACACTAACTAATTACTTCTAGCAATACCCTGGAAAGGTAGTAAGATCAGGAAGTATTAACCCTTTTCAAAGGGAGGGAAACTGAAGCAGAGAGGATCAGGCCAATGTTTTCAAAAGTAGCTGCTGATTTTAGGTATTTTAATTTTTAGCACACCTAGGCCTGATTTCAGAAGCTGAGCTCACAGTATTAGCAGCCCCAAGAGTTCAAAAATCATAAGTTGGTCCTCGAAAACTGGTTTAAAAATCATGAGATTTTAAAAAGACATACATTTTTGGCTCTTTTTATTTACCTTCTGACTACTAAAACTTTATGGAGCCTTGGCTTCATATTTTCAAGCTTTCCCCTGAAGCCATGAGAGCTAGAAACTTTCTTTTTATAAACCGAACGCTGGGAGTCTCATGTCATCACAGGACTCTAGCAGCAAGAGCTTTAAAAACCCTCCAAATAATCCAAGACTCATGATAAAACCATGAGAGTGGACAACACTGCGTCCATGAAGTACCGAATGAAGTCAATGGATAGCTTTCAGTGTCAATGGTTGATTTTATTTTGGTGATATGAAAACAACAGTAGATGTCCCTAGCACTGCTAGTGATGCAAATCCCACTCACTGGGATTCTATTGCATTGTGCTAGTATGTCAGATTTAGTGGAATTTTCCATGAGCTAATAATCACATAGGGCATCCATCTGTCAAGGAATGCAGGGGAGGGGGAAAAAGGTCCGTGTGCAATGTTCTCTCTTGGGATAAATGCAGCCCTCTGAGGAATCCATCTAGTTCTAGGTCATGGCAGCTTGTCTCCTATCAGCGCACTAGGCCAGAGAGGGAGCAGGGAGCCCAGTGCTCCCATGCAGGAGGCAGCTAGAAGGATGCAGCTATTGCTTGCCCAGTATCTTGGAAGGTGTGTGTCTGGTGCTGCTCTTATGCCCAGCAGCACCAAATGTTACAAGGCCTTGTCTATGGGTAGAGCTGGAGTATGGCCATAGTTCACCTTCCCCTGGGAATCCCGAGCATGTGGGGAGGCTGGAGGAATAGCAAGTTGCACCTTGTCTAAAGGCTGCTGGTGAGCAACGGCTGGGATCTCCCCAGTACTCCACAAGCACCATGGGGCAATTCACTGGTCCCTCTATGCGCAACTGGCATAAATTGGCTGGGGAATACTGCTTGGCAGACACAGAGCTGGCAGACTCCCTCCTCTTAGGTGTGCTGTAGAGCTTGAGGCCTGGCTGAATCACTCCTGAGCTCTGGCTAGTGTATGGTGAATTCAGCTCCAAGAACGCTGGCTCTGCTGCCTTCTTATGCATGGCAGTGCCAATGCAACTAACCAACTAGGAAATGTTGCAAGACAGCATCAACCTAGTATGGGGCAGAGGTGTCTGGCTGGTCCCTGTGCTCTAAGACTGCCTGATGAATGCACTCACTGAGCACAAAATTTCACCTGTCCCTTTCCCCCTAGTTCTCCTATGAATGTACTCTGAGAAAAATACACCTTTGAACAGGATTAGAAATGTACCCAGCTGTTAGAAAGGCCTGGATTTAGAGCCACTGACCAACTTACTGTGTGAACAAAAGTTAGTTTTTCTAAAGGCAGAATTGTTTGAGCCTGATAAAATCATGTATTTACTTGAGTAAAGATGAATCGGACTGAACTGAATTTCTTGTCTGTGTAATTTATTAAACTAATCCAGATTATTCTCTCTCTTTTATATTAACTAGCTTAATTATTTTTTTAAAAGCAGACAGCTACCAGTGAATGGACATTTCCTATTCATTTGTTTTTCTGTAACAAGGGGTATTTTTTTTGCCTACTGCAGGAAAAGGAACTAAAATAAATAGTATTGTGTTTCAGTCTAAATGCGCCAACATTTGATATACATGAAGTCATCTTAGACCTTGATCCAGCAAAGCACTTAAGCATATATGAAACTAAGCATGTGACTAGCCCCCTTGACTTAACTGGGACTACTCACATGTGACACACACAGCCCTGACCCACACTTGTGCTGAAGCCCATCTCTATCCAGGGGAGCACTTAAGGACACACTTAACTTTAAGCATATGCTTAAGTGCTGCCTTGAACAGGGATGCTTTCCTGAATTGGGGCCATGCTTACATGCTTTGCTGGATCAGGGGGTAGTCAGCAAATGAGTGGATTTAGTCTATAAGAAGGGAAGCCTATTTATTTCTTTGAGGTGAAATGCCACAAGGCGTGGGGAGCCCAAGCAATGCTCTCTGCACCACTGATGTCCTGCACAGTGCTTGGGAGCGGGGCACAAGGTGGATGTGCTGGATGTAAAGACTCAGCATGCCCCGTGCAATGTAGAGGCAGACTTCATGGTGCGACCTAACAGGCTAGCATGGAAGCAGGGCCGGTGCAAGGAATTTTTGCGCCCTAGGCAAAACTTCCACCTTGCGCCCCCCATCCAGCCCTGCGGCAGCTCTGCATCCCCACCGCCCTGAGGCTCCCCCCCCCCAGCTCATCTCTGCTCCGCCTCCTCCCTGAGCATGCCACCCCCATTCTAATTCTCCTCCCCTCCCAGACTTGCAGTGCCAAACAGCTGATTGGCGCTGCATGCCTGGGAGGCGGGAGAACTGGAGCAGCGACTATGTGCTTGGGGAGGAACGCTGTAAAATAAAAAATTGGGAGCACCGCTTTTTGGCACCCCCAATCTTGGCATCCTAGGCAATCGCCTAGTTTGCCTTAATGGTAGCACCGGCCCTGCATGGAAGGGTCACTAATGAGTGCCAGGGCTGGGTGGGGTGGGGGAAGGGTTATGAGCTCTACATTTATGTTATCCCTAGTCTCCAACTCCCCATATACAGGGCACAGGGGAGCTAACACCACTATTCCAGCTGCCCCCTGTAAATTCCTATGGAGCGTCCACAAACACCAGCTTGCTAAGGCCCCCATTCAGCAAAGCAGATAACAATGTACCTAAGTCTTAGATTCAGAGATCTGAAGGTTAGACGGGATCATTAAGATCATCTAGTCTGACCTCCTGTACAGCATGGATGAGAGAACCTTGCACAATGCTTTCTGCCTTCTCTTTGAGCTATAAAATCTCTTCTGCAAAGACACCCAGCCTTGATTTAAAGACGCCAAGTGACTCCATCCACCACATCCTTAGATAAATTGTTCCAAGGGTTAAGTACCCTCAGAGTTAAAAATGTGAATTTTATTTCTAGTCTCATTTTCTCTAACTTCATCTCCAAGACATGGGAGCTTGCTAGGTGTTTTTCTGCTAGATTAAAGAATCATCTATGAATCTGTTTGCAATTGCTTTAGAGAAGTGTTTTTATTTTGTGTGATGGAAACTGATTTCACCACCCTTATGAGGATTCAGTGGGATGTCCAGATCACTGTACTTTCAGTGCATTCTACCTATTTACTTCCAGATTCACTGGATGAAATCCTGACTACAGACCTCCTACTGGAATTACCTGATTTTGAACTACCTTCAGATCTCATTGTATGCTCATTACCAGTGTAAAAAGCTAAAAATGTTGAGTTATGAATGTGATTTTTATTTAAACAGAGGGTATACTTTATCTCCTGCTAAAAATGATGCAGTTATCTTTTTTAATAAAAAAAGAGACTGTCTTCTCTTAGATTAAAAGAATATTTGTATATGACATTTCAGTGCTGTAAATTTTGAATACACAACTGAAATGTCTTTGTTTCTGATACTGTTGCAATAGCAATTGACAGTTTAGGATTCACACTCTGTCTTCCCACATTGCATGTGCTGGAATCTCAGACCCACTCCAGTGTTTGTGATCACTTTGTGGGGGCTAGATGCTGCCATAAACTCCTGGTTGACAGCACCTCTGCAGTGTGTGTGAGCTTGTCCCTCCCAAGCCAGCACAGAGAAGATATGAACCCCTAGTGATTTATTCACAGGATTGTTTTCTTTCACTGCCTCACAAGTGGGAGAAGTTCACAGATGAAACTTGACAAAAAAAAGTCGGTTTGTATTTAATGCCAACCTGCTTCAGTGGGAGCTAGTTACTGGGACCTAGTAACTGGGACCAGAGTTACACCCGCCAAACAATAAAAAAGGTAAAGTTGCTAAGCTTGAGAGGAGATATGGCAAAAATATCTGGAAGACAAGTGCGAGGAGAGAGCAAGTGTGAGAGTAGGGAGACAGAGAGAGCAGACTACAATTTCTCGAGAGTTTGTCTGGATTTACTCTCACACCTTTCATTCCTCTTCGTAGCCATATTGGTTCCTCAAGCACAAGGTAGAAACTGCACTCTTTCTCATACTCCTCACGGTCAAGTATTTTAAGGGTAATGAATTTCCTGTAGGAACACAAGACAAAGGCAAAACAAATGGTTGGCGTCACACACGCATGCTTTAAGTTCAACCAGGTGAGATGGTTACCGAGATGATACGACGGGAGGAGCACATCTGCCTCAGTTACTTATGTAAAAGAGCAGAAAGTCCATCACTGCACCTAGGCTGTTTCATTCTGAAAGAGGAGCCACTCCACAAATGTAACTCTGAAATGAAGTAGATAGGTTTACATTGTGGGGAGCTATTGTTCATGCACCACATAAGCGTTACATGGAAAAGGAAATCCAAACACCAGAGGGTTTGGTTGCTTTGCTTGCAGCCAATCTACATCTGGATTCTATTCAAAGCTCTGTGCCAAGTATCTGAACCATAAAAGGAGGTGGACTGGTTTTGCTTTTAAGTAACAGCAGCACCCCAGCAACTTATGAAGGGCCAGATCCTTGACTGGTGTAAGCCATCATCACTCCATTGAAGTAAATGGAGCTATGCTGATCTACGCCAGCTCATAATCAGACCCATAATGTCTGAATTTAAGTATGGAAAACCGAAATTGGAGTCCAAAGTGCAAACAAAGGTTGTCAGCTCCAGACCCTGGTGACTTGACTCCTGCTCTTTGACATAGATAGAGGAAGGCATGTTTCAGATTGCATGTATTGGAAAGTGCCAGGCATCCATGAGTGATCAGGACATGTGCACGCAGGCTGGGCTCAGCCTCAGAGCAGATCCCCCACCTTTCTTCTCACTCATCTCCACCAGACGGGGCTCCCCAATCTCAAGGTAGAAGGTCTTGTTTTTCTCATACTCCTCATCATCAATTATTTTGACTGATATCGTTTTGCTGAAACAGAGAAGAATAGAGATTCAAGAGTAAGGGGGGAAAGGGAGAGTAAAGAAAAGGAGAAACAGGAGGGAGGACAGAAACATCAAAAGGAGGTTAGTTTGGGCAAAGACTCATCAAGTAATTATCTCAGGGGGCAGCCACACAGCATCCCACAGCATTCTACAATAAGGCTCAAGTATAACACTGAAATGCACCCTGGGAACTATGGGGCTGAGGTCACATCTGGGATAAGTAGGAGCAAATTCCATGGTCTGGTATGGAATTAACACCACTGGCCCTATGGCTGCATTTGGCCTGTGTTCTTCACATGCTGCACCTCTGGATCTTCATGATATGTGAAATATACGTGGTCGTTGCCACAGTAACCCTCCCTGGGGAATGGAGGAGACTGCCCCTGAGTCACGTCTCCAAGGAGGAGGAGAGGTGAAGCACATGGAATCCTGCACAGGGATGCCAGGGTCCCTCTCTCACTGATTAACAGGGTCTCGAGTTAATCCGCCCCCATCAAAGCCAAAGAAAGTGGAGCAGCAGGCTCATCAGAGTGTGAGACAGAAAAGCAGAAGCCCTGAAAAGATCGTGGGGACCTTTGGTTTGAAAGCCCTGATCTGGGCTGGGTATAGAATGTTTGCGCATGTATGTACACACGTTCACACATGCACTACTAATGTCTCAGCCACCTCAAGGGTGTCTACACTGACATGGAATTGAAACATGACTGGTAGACAGCAGCCCTGAGGTCCCATCCTTTCTGCCTTCCATGGGCCCTAAATCCAATGGGGAGCACTGGCTGGGGCTGCTTGACCTTTACTCTGATGGGCCAGCTTGGACATGTGCTCACTCAAATCTGGAATTTATACAGGACAGAGGTATTTCCACAGAGAGTGACCAGTCTATGGCCCTTTAAAAACCAGCACAGTCCCCAGCCTCACATTCCCCTGAGAGCCTGCCACATTAGTCCACCCACCCTGTTGTGGGCCTTGTCAGTGTCACCAGGAGATCTGATGAGCACTTTGGTCTCTGGCTCTTGCTGGATCATTGTGATCATCATTGGGCACAAGCGTAGGTTGAGGCCTGAAATCTTCACTCAGTAGAAATGGCTGCCAGAGACCATGGGAGCTTTGCTTAAATAAACACAGAGTAAAAACTGAGGGCCCCATGCTGCTCCCTCCAGGGCCCCATTCTCCTCACTCCAGGCCCTGCAGAAGGAGAGGCGTTTCATCTCTGCTGTCTGCCCCCTGATTCCCTCAAACCTGCGGGTTCCATGGAGTCCCACTCTCCAGAGCTGGGAGGGATGGCTGAGGAGAGTGAAGCTGTTTGGGCCCCAGCCTGTGGGGAACATGTGAGGCTTGCATTAGTTTGCACTTTGTACCCCTCTCTCCGTGCGGGGTACATCGGTTTAGGGGCTAGTTTGTGATAGCCCCTGGAAGTGTAGCTCTATAGCAATCAGGAAGAACCAAAGCCTCTCCTCAGCTGCAGATCCCAGCAGCTCTGAAGGGATCTGAGTTCAAGGAGGTGATACCCAGGTTTATCCTCTGGGAGCAAAACATGCTCTCCTGACAGAAAGGCCTGGAAGCAAGGTCCCAACCAGCTGAGGCTTGCAGAATTCTCTCATGTAGGCAGGGGAGAGAATAGGCTCTGAATAAGGATGCTGGGATTTGGCCCAACATGCATGGCCATCGTGGCCCTTGAGGCCAGACTCAGAACTGTCAGGACGCCACAGGCCAAGCTCCCCTTTGACATGTGAGCCCTGAATCTTCTGACCCCATCCCTGCCTCTCCCCTCAAATCCCACTCTTGGGAAAGGCTTGCTACCCCCTGACTCTCACAGTAAAAAGCCATTACTGAGAGAGACAACTGCAGCCAACCACTCTTCACAGGAGCGAGGATCTGGTGAAATAACCTTTATAAAGGGCTAAAACCATTGTCAGCAGCCAAGGATCTCTTCTGGAGATGTGGGACATTTACCTGTAAAAAAAAGTCACTTAACCTACTTCCATCCTTTGCCTCTGCCATTTTGTACTTAAAGCTTTGTGACAATTCAGGTTTGCCTGCATCAGCTTGGGCTATTACAGCCTCGGTTCATGGTTCTGCCGCTGCTCTCTCACTATTTTTAAGTTGTGCATTTTGCTGTGATTTCCATATTAGGCTGGCGTGTAATGCTTAGGGCTTGGTTACACTGGAGAGTTGCAGTGCTGGTAGTGGGTTTACAGCGCTGCAACTTAGTAACTGTCCACACCTGCAAGGCACATCCAGTGCTGCAATTCCCTGGCTGCAGCTCTGGCTGTACACCTGGTCTGCTTGGGGTGTAACGATTGCAGCGCTGGTGATGAAAGCACGTTGCAGCCACTTGAATGCTGGGAAAGCTGCCCACAATGCACCACTCTCAACAGCGCTGCAAATGCTGCAAATGTGGCCACGCTGCAGCGCTGGTAGCTGTCAGTGTGGCCACACTGCAGTGCTTTCCCTACACAGCTGTACGAAGACAGCTGTAACTCCCAGCGCTGTACGACTGTAAGTGTAGCCAAACCCTTAGAGAGCTTGCGGCAACCTAGGTCCCTTAGTAACGATGGGACTCTGTGACCTCACTGCAAAAAGCCGCAGGCTCTGGCTGACATTTGAAACTCGAAACAAACAAATAAATCACTCACCCCCTTGAAGCTAACAGAAAAATGTTTAAGCTAACCAGCCATAGGAATGAAAACGGCAGCTTCTCTCAGACTCATGCATACGACAATGGTCAGCCATTCAAGTATGATTTTAAAGATGTCTCTCTTGAAGCTAGTGGTTTATAGGTTTCCATATGAGGCTAGATATGACCTTTCACACTCTGGGAATTCAAAGGAGATAGATTCTTTCTGAAGGCTAAAGCAGGAGGAAGTGGAGAAAGCATGAATGGTGGTAGGCTATTTTTTTAAAGCAATACATTTGTTTTTCAAACCAAAATTATTTTGATTATATTTTTCTCATGGGCCTTAATGTGGAAATTGACCTATACGTCCACATTCTTATCCAGACTAGCCACTTAAGACTATTTGTCTGTTATTACTGAATTTACGGTTCTAGCAATAACATGAGTATGAAGGTTCAGAACATGCCCAGACCACAGCTAGAGAACCAATAAACTAACATCAAAAGCTGGCACCATCTTACTGGAGGCCTTGGCCACTTCCCAGAGTTTTGTTTTCTAATGCACTTAATACAGTGCAAAGTAGGTGACAGAGTAAGTTCACATGAAAAAACAATGGAGATGGAAAAGATTCATTAACACTGTCCTCGTAGAAGTCCCCCGATAGCGCTGTTACACACAGGCCTTTTTCTGCGTGTGGGGGCCTGCAGCAAATCTGAAGAAATGTTCTTCTGTTAGTTTCATGCAGGGCTGGATTTGTACCTTATGCGCCCCTAGGCACAGCATCTTCATTGCCCCCCCGCCTACAGCTGACCGTGTTTTCCATAAAAAAATAAACTTTTAACCCACTTTTAGGTGCCCCAAGAACACTGGTGGCCCTAAGCACGTGCCTACTGTGCCTAATTGAAAATCCGGCACTGGTTTTGTGATGTCGTTTCTTTGGGGGGAGCTATGGCAAGCAGCGAAGGAGTCTGCTTTCTGTCTGAGTGTTTGTCTACACTACGAACAGAGACCTGCGGCAGTGAGTCTCAGAGCCTGCACCAACAGAATTGCGCTCACAGAGCTTGCGTTGCAGGGCTAAAAATAGCAGGGTAGACCTTCGGGTGCAGGTTGGAGCCTGGGCTCTGAAATTCTGAGAGAGGGTTGAGATTCAGAGCCCAGGCCTCATCCTGAGCCAGAACGTGGGTCAGAACAAAATGTGTAAATAAAGTAACAAAATAATTGTGTCATCACAGAGGTTCCTTATTTATTGCCTGCATCCAGCCCCCTTAGTCCATTCCTAGTCCACTCCAGCTTCTTTCAAACTTTGTTGGCTAAACCAACTTTCCAGCTGCTCTTCTTGCGTCCCCTCTCGCTAGGCTTGTCTTCTCTTTGAAAGAAATCTCCTTTCTCTTACGTACTCTCCATAGGCAGCCTTGTGCCTGTTAGAGCAGCCCTGAGGCTGCTCTAATGTATGCTAAGGGATCAATTGCTCCCCCCGCCCAGCAGGGCCCAGGATTGAGGCACACAAAGACGGCATAAAAGCCACCCCTCAGGTCCAGTGGGACTTGGCTGGACCTGGGAATTGGGACCAAATCAGAGATCAGGTACGTATTCTGGCTTTCTGCCCTTGTTTTAGATTTGAGTGCTTGGTACTGCAACCTAAAACTCTCTGCTAAGATGATTGGCATTATCCCTTGCTTTTCCTAACTTAGTGCAAACACCACAAATCACGAAGCATAACAACAGGTATGATTTCCTGCACTATTTGATATACTCAAAAGTCTATTAAGTTTGTCCTTCATGCTTATAATGACATCAATGACTGCACAAGTGATGGCTGAAAAAAACAAAAGAATGCAGCCTGGCTCAGCCTAACCATATTTTCTAAGGAATATCTGTATTAACTTCTTCCATGTATAATCATCGCGGCAATCGTTTTTATGCACAGATGGAACAGTTATCAAACACGGAGAAGATCTTGCTTTGCATTGATATGGTAGGTGAAATTGTTTTAGCTGGAAAAAGGAATGGAGGATATGAAAAAGTTCTTGGCAAAGCCATACAAATGGACTTAATATAATGACAATTTCAAAATCATTAGTAATGTAATCAATAATTTTCCTGACAGCACCCATTAAAATGCATATTGATTCCTCTGTGTCTGCATAAAATGGCTGTTCTTAGCGAACAAAATTAAGCAGCAAAGAAAATTAAGCAGCTTTTACAGATCCAGACTAACACGGCTACCCTCTGATACTGAACAAAATTAAAAAACCCATATTTATCAATGTCAAGTGTACCAGGCAGGTCAGTGCAGGGAACCTCACTCTACGCTTATAAATCACAGAGTAAGAAAAAGCGTAAAATGTCTGATTTTCAGAGGTACTGAGGACTTACAGATTCCACTGATTTGGGGTTGTGAGCACTCAGTACTTCTGAAAATCAGGCCCGTATTTTGCAAACAAGTGCTCAGAAAGTGTATATTCTCCATCAAAGAGGCACCTATGCCCTGACCCTGCAAGTTGCTTCCTACAGACAGGCCTCTCTGCTTGAGCAAAGTCCCATGGATATCAGTGGAGGCTGGCTGCATGATCAGCGTTCCAGAGACAGTCACAACAGGTGCCAACAGGTGACACTGTTACACATAGTTTTCCAAGTTCTTTTGTCAGAGAATGTGAATGAATGGTCAGTCTTGAATAGCCATGTGATGTGCTGTTGCTAGTTTGTTATGTGAGATTCTGGGGAGAGGGGCCAGAAGGAGGGTTTGGTCTCTGATTAGAGTCAATTCTTGAGGCAAAGTTGTCCCTGAGTAGGGTGACCAGATGTCCCGTTTTTAAAGGAGTAATCCTGGTTTTTGGGGACTTTTTCTTATATAGGCACCTTTTATCCCGCACCCCCTATCCTGTATTTTGCTATCTGGTAACCCTATCCCTGGGAAGCAGGTATTGGTGATGAGGTGAGATCCCTGAAAGAAGGGCTTGCCCTGCATGCTATTTGACTACCTCTGTTCCATGTACATGTGCAAATAAAATAAATTACATTTAGAAGACACCCAGACTCTGCATCACAGATGTCTCCTCTACTGGGAACCCAACCTACAAGGCCCCAGACACCTGCTACTGCTTGGCAAAGGGGTAATCATGCAATGAAGAGGGCGCATGCAAGAGGTTGATTGATGCCCTGTCTACATGGTGTGATTGCATTGGTGCATAAGCTGCCCTGCACAAGAGTAAGATGGGCGCATGCACTGGTGCAAAATACACTGGTAGATTACCCAGGTTAGTGGCATTGCTTTGCAGTGAGTCTACAATAAGGGTTTACTATAGCAACAAATTTACACTGGCGCCGATTTCTCCAGGTCAGACAAGCCCTTGGGTCTAGTGTCTTTTTTTGTTTTGTTTTTTTTTAATCAAAAAGGCACATATCACTGTTATACTATTTTCTTAGCTCAAAATATAAACTATATAGGGAGACTGTGTGGCTTAGTCTTCATAGGCAGATGCTGGGGGTTAGGACACCTAGATTAGGCTCTGAGAGTTGGTTTGTGAAAAGAGCAGTGTGAATTTCTTATTCTAGGGCAGGCTATAGGATATTCCGGTCCAAGGCTTCCTCAATGCCTCCTATTGAAGCTGTCCTACTTTGTATGAGCTATTCATTGAGGGAGAGGCTTGAACTTGGGGCTCCCACATCTGAGGTGAATATCCTAACCACTAGGCTACAGGGGTGTCAGGACACAGATTACAGGCCCCTGCCTGCGACTGAAGCCCTTGGGCTTCAGCTTTGGGCCTCTCCCCCCCGCTTACATGGGGATCGGGCTGGCTCAGGTCCCCCCCCTCGGGCTCATGTAATAATTTTTATTGTCGAAAGGGGGTCGCGATGCAATGAAGTTTGAGAAGTCCTGATCTAGTCTGACCTGCCATACAGCACAGGCCAGAGAATAATTCCTAGAGCAGATCTTTTAGAAAAAGTATCCTATCTTGATTTAAAAATTGTCAGTGAAGAGGAGAATCCACCATGACCCTTGGTAAATTTTTCCAGTGGTTAAGATTCTCACCATTAAAAACGTATGCCTTATTTCCAGTCTGAATTTGTCTTATTTCAATTTCCAGCCATTGGATCACATTATATCTTTCTCTGCTAGATGCTCAATCAGTGAAAAGTACTAATATCACAACCAAGCAGTGAGGTCTCCATAATGGTTAATTCCACAAGTTCATTCATCAGTTTTAAATCAGACTCTGTTACCGGTGGCTCAGAGATTCCCTTCAACAAATTACACAATATCACTTATTTAAAATGAAAGTGAAACTGACAATGTGCATCATTCAAGTAAAATGTAACCATGATAGAAAAAGTCTGCAATGCATAATATTTTCTTATTAACAGAGCTAGCACCAAAGGCATGGCGTGGAAGTAGGTCTCCTAGCAACTGTCGACTGTTAATTAGAATCAGAATGAGGAAGCCAAGAGTAATGCAGTATCTCTAACTTTGCAATTTTTTCCCAAACATTTCTTGAGGGGAAAAACAACCACCACCACCTTTTCTAAGCTTTAAAAATGAGCTTCCAAAAAAGACAGTGTTAATTTTTCTTCTGGGTAGAAGAACATGCCCAGTGTACCCAGCTGCCTAAAATTAATCAACAGCCCATGCCCAGCTCATCTTCAGTTCAATACCTGGGGAATGCTATTTGTCAGTCCTGAAAATGCCTCCTCTAAAAAGCTGTGTATTGGGAATAAACAAACAGCTAGGCCCAGATCTTCAGCTGGTGTAAACTGGCTTAGCACCATTGAAATCAATGGAGCTATGCTGATTTATAGTAGCTGAGGACTTGACCCTCCGCCCGTAGGTGAGATATTCCCCTTTTAGCAGTATTCCCCATTCTAAGTGTTAAGATAATTTCCTGTCTGCATCCTAAAAGACTTGCCCATACCGGTATTGCCCTGGCCTCTTCCTTTGTCAGTCAGTGTTAAAGGCATTCTGAACTATATGCATTTCCTCACCTTTTGGGGGCGAAGCCAGACTTTCAGGCACCTGCTCCCCTACTTGGTGTAAACTTTGCTTGTATCAATCAGAAACGAACACACACAGTTTTGGGGCCCCGTCCCCTATGACACTTCTATGATGTCATAGTGGGTATTTTAGGCTGGTCTGCCATGTGCAGGCAGAAGAGGAGAAAGAAAAACGAATCCTGTGTACCTTGTGCACACCCGTAACCGAGCCTGATCACCTCGAAGCCTCTCTCAGCTCACGTGTTTTAAGCAGAGTTTCTACGTTTGCCGGTCGTTATGAGTTGGTTTGTATTCGTAAGTATTGGTTATTACTAAATGCTGCATCTGTGTTTATAAATATTGTTTACTCATCTTTGTTTATAAATATTGTTTAATAGTAAATACCTTAGCCATTGTATGTTTTAAGTTCCATTAACCCTATTAGCTAATCATACGCTGCTCCCCTACCCCTTGTAACTATCCTCAATAAAACTTTTAATTAACTAATTTTAGTTGTGTGCGTGCCTGCAGTTTGCATCGTGATCCAGACCCTCCTTGCATCCCTTACCTATACAGTCTATTGTCACGTGCAGCCTGGTAAATAACAGCTCTGCATTTTTCTTTTGCCCCTAAAAGTACGTGGCAATCTACACTAAGTACAGAGTACAATGGGGTTTGGACTGACAATACATTCTCAGTGGTAAAATAGTAAGAGAAAATGGTTATACTACACCAGTGCTTACTCTGTAATGAAAGGGGTGCTGGGGTCAAAACAATTTTTTTTTTACCTTTGTAACTGATGCAGCAAGCGCAGAGGTGCTGGGGCCCTGAACTGCCGAGCTCAGAGGTGCCAAGGCTCTGAACTGCCAAACCTACAGCTGCTGGGGCTCAGCCCTGGCACAAATTAAGCACTGCACTACAACCGATGTGGAAATGACATCAGATGGGAAGCCAGTGCCATGATGCTGCAGTAATTCTTAATACAAGACAATCTGGAGCATAAAAAGGATGCATAAGAATAAATCCTTGGTATGCAGAACAGCACATGCACAGAACATACCATGGTCCCTTAAATGGCCATGGTTTCTGCTAGCAGGTTAAACAACTTATTAACGAACTGGCAGTAAGTTAGACACTGCAAAAATTCTAACACTTTTTGAGACTGCATATTATCGAGTCATGACTGAATTATAGCAAGAAAGGAGTCCAAAGCAGTGAGCCTTATTCTACTAGTACTTTAAGTTGAAAACAGTAAAAACAATTTGTCTCCTTCCCCTGCAGCCCTCTAGCATGCTGCAAAGTGGATGGAGACATTTTCATTTAAATACAGAAGTGCAGTAAAGCACATTTGAGCAAAAGTAATCGACTGAGCATGGGCAAAGAAGGGGCAGGGCTACACTGACTGATTTGTAAATGTGTGCTGGCTGTTTAACACAGCCAGCGGTGACACCTGGAACAGCTCCAGCTAAGAGCTATTGCTGCAGCCTGTTGCAATGGGATGGAAACAGTCATGACCATCTCACAATAGCCTGAACAAGACTGCTGTACAGTGTGACAGGAATCTCCTAGGGGAAAATCTGCTTATTAAAGCCAGTGAGGGAGCTGAGAACCACAATAGCTGTATGGCAGACCCAGTGGTTGCCAGAAGTCTTCATGTTCCTAATAGAGATTTGCACCAGCTGCGTGTTACACATCCAACAGTGCCAAAGTATTCCACAAAGAAGGTCGGGTCTACTCCAAAGCGGACACTTTTGACTCCTGCCATCCCTCATCTGTCTGACACTACAACTGTGCCAGTTAGTCCAACCCTGGATATAAAACAGTTGATGTGCAACAGGTAACAGAGGCGAAGCTGCTAGGGAAAAGTCTCTCAAACTTTTGTACTGGTGACCCCTTTCACAGATCAAGCCTCTGAGTGCAACACCCCCCCAAAAAAAAATTAAACACACTTTTTAATATATTTAACACCATTATAAATGCTGGAGGCAAAGCGAGATTTGGGGTGGAAGCTGACAGCTTGCGACCCCCCCCCCATGTAATAACCTCATGACCCCCCGAGGGGTCCTGACCCCCGGTTTGAGAACCCCTGTGCTAGGGGAATGGATGGACAGGTCTGTCAGCGAAAAGGGTGCAAAGGAAGTATTACTGAGTCAGAACATCAGCCGGGCATTCTCTGCAGGATGCATCTTCCACTCCTCATACCTCCCTCTTTAAGTCAAGTTCACATGGCACAGGTATGATCTGGCACTTCTAAAGCCTTGTAAAACCCTGGTAAAATGTACCCATGTCTCCTCCCATCAGTGTGAAAGGCTCCACAAAGACTCTCCAAACCTGAAGGATTCCAGCTTTTCCCCAGACCAGACAAAAAGACGGTTACTCACCTTTGTAACTGTTGTTCTTCGAGATGTGTTGCTCATATCCATTCCAGTTAGGTGTACGCGCCGCGCGTGCACATTCGTCGGAAAACTTTTACCCTAGCAACTCAGTGGGCCGGCAGGTCGCCCCCTAGAGTGGCGCCACCATGGCGCTCCATATATACTCCTGCCGGCCCACCCGCTCCTCAGTTCCTTCTTGCCGGCTACTCCGACAGTGGGGAAGGAGGGCGGGTGCGGAATGGATATGAGCAACACATCTCGAAGAACAACAGTTACAAAGGTGAGTAACCGTCTTTTCTTCTTCGAGTGATTGCTCATATCCATTCCAGTTAGGTGAATCCCAAGCCTTACAAAGGCGGTGGGGTCGGAGTGAAATGTGGCAGAATAAAACTGCCGAGCCAGAGGCTACAGCCTCTCTTGACTGCTGAACCAGGGCATACTGCGAAGCAAAGGTAAGGACCGAGGACCAATGGAGCTTCGCGACAGGTCTCGTGGGTAGAAACACGAGCCAGCAAGGCGGCAGATGAAGCCTGAGCCCTGGTAGAATGCACGGTGATGTGGCTTGGTGAAATATGAGCCAAATCAGAACAAGTGGGGATGTCCGCCATCACCCAAGATGAGATCCTCTGAGAGGAAAACAAGCAAGCCCTCCCTTTGGCCCGCTCCAGGGCAGAGCTGGGGCACCTTAGGAAATGATTCTGTCAGCACAAGATAATGCGAGCACTCCACAGATGTCCAAGGAGTGCAAAGGTTATGCCCATTGCGTTGAGCTGTGGGTAACATGAAAGGCCAAAACACCTTAGGGAGGAAAGCCGGGTGCGGTCACAACTGCACCTTGTCTTTGTGGAACCTTCGTAAGAGCTCTGATCTCAGAGACCCGTCTGGCCAAGACTAGGTTGAGGCCCCAGGGCGGGGCTGGGCGGCGCACCCGAGGGTGCAAGCGCTCCAAGCCCTTGAGGGACCTCGAACCCATAGAGCGTGGGACACTGAACGTCCATCTAAGCCTGCTGGAAGGTAGGGACGGCTGCTGAGAGTATCCTCAGCGATGATACCGCCAGATCCTGCCGCTGAAGGCCAGAGGCAGGCCAGATAGAGGGGATCGAGACCTCAGCAGGAGCAAGATCGAGCGTACTGCAGCTGTAAAGGAAACGCTTCCACCTGGCTCGGTACGTTGACCAGGTGGAAGGCTGCCTGTCACCCCAACTCAGGTACGCAGGAGCCACCGTGAGGCGAAGAGGCTGCAGGTCCGAGTGACGAAGCCTGTCATTGCCCTGAGTGATGAGGTCTGGGCTGACAGGCCGAGCAACGTGGTATGTCAGTGCTGCCTGGACCACTCTGGAGTGATCATGATGACGCACGCTCCGCCCCTGCGGAATTTGAGCAGGACGTAACGAACCAGTGGGAACAGCGGGAAGGCATAATGCAGTTGGCCGTTCCACGGTAGCAGGAATGCGTCCAAGATCGATTCCGAGGAGAGACCTTGGAAGGAGCAGGACACCTGGCATTTCCTGCACTCGCGGTGAGCGAACAGGTCTGTGTGAGGAACCATTTCCACTTCCGGAAAGCGGGACGCCTCACATGGGGCAGAGTGATGACTCGTAAGACAGGAAAGACCTGCTGAGTCAAAGAGATAAGACGTTCCGAACGCCTGGGAGAAAGGACGTCGCCAGCTCCATCGAGCGGGCCATGCAAAAGACCTGGAAATGGATGGCCTCCTGACAAAAAAGGGGGGAGGACTATGTCCCCCCTGAATGCTTATGAAGCACCTGGCCATTGTGTTGGCTGTAAACACCGAGATACAACGGCCTCGCAGCTGCCGCTGGAACCCCTGGCACGCCAGGCGGACTACTCTGATTTTTGGGGCATTAATGAGGAATGCCAGCTCTCTAGAAGACCGAAGGCCTTAAGCTCGGAGGTGACCATGAGCACTCGAGCAGAGAGATGATGCGTCCGCCGTCAGGGGCAGTGAGGGCTGGGGCGGATGAAACCGCATCCTGTCCACACCAAGGAGGGGGTTAGCCACCACTCTAGGGAGCCTAAGGCGTTCGAGGGAACGGTGACTACCATGACCATTGGCTCCCTGTCCAAGCGGTACGCCGAGGTGGGCCAGACTTGGAGAGGACGGAGGCGGAGCTTGGCGTGTTTGGTTACAAACTTGCGGGCAACCATGGACCCAGGAGACTGAGACAAGAACGAGCTGAGGTCGTTGGGAAAGCCTTCAGACCTCAGATGATTGATGCCATCGCCTAAAACCGCAGTTGCGATAAGCAGGCTCCGGCTAGGTAGGAGACCAAGATAGCCCCTAGGAAGCCCAACCTCTGCGTGGGAACCAGAGTGGATTGCTCTATAGTAATCATCAGGCCTTGATCTGTGAATAAGACCGTGACGATGCCCACGGCTGAGTGGGTTGTGTGTCAGAGTCTCCTCGGATAAGCGAATCGTCCCAATACGGAAAAACGCATATCCGACATAGCTACGGTAGGCGGCGACTATGGCCGTAAACCGGGAGTATTCACCGCTGGCTATAAAGCGGAGGCATCTCCCGTGCGGAGGGAAGATGGCATTGCTAAAGTACGCGTCCTTCCTATCCAGGGCGGCATAGTAGCCCCCAGGAGGCAAGGATGGAATAATGGTTCCCAGGGATACCATGCAGAACTTCAACCTTATCCCCAACCGGCTGAGTCCATGCAGGACCAGGGAGGTCTGAGACCTGTGTTCGAGTGGGGAACTAGGGCATAACGGGAGTAAAACCCCTAGCCCCTTTCGTCCGCTGAAGGGGGACAGGGCTGGAGCAATTTAAAGGTGGTACCTATGCTCCATCGTGCGCAGGACCCAGCGATCTAAAAGTAACTGGGGCCATGCCAGGAGAAAGCGGGATCAGGATCCCGTCTTGCGACTGGTACACCGCCCTCCGACGAACCTTGGAAGGTCCGTCTTTGGTCCCAGTGGTAATTGCGAGGGACCTCGACTCTGGCTTTTTAGGGGCCTGACGTTTGTCTGCGGCCACCTTGGCCTCGCCGTTTTCCAGAGTTCTGCCTCTGGCTAGGCACAGAGTATGGCGGCTGGGGCCATAAAGGCCTGCGGTTGGTCGCAAGCGTATACACGCTGAGACGCATTAGGACCCTATTGTCCAGCAGGCTTCGCAGTCTGGGCTGTCTCTGCCGCGAAGATGCCTGTACCAACAAAGGGTAAATTCTGTCCCCCGTCCTCCAAGACGGCAGCGAACTCTAGGTGGGAGGTTCGAGGGAGAAACTCCTCCACCCAGGTGCTATAATTATCGCAGCTAAGCAAGGCTTGTTGCTTTGTTACCCAGAGGCGCAGGGCCCCTGCAGAGTACACCTTGCATTCGCCAAGGCTCTTTCTGCTTCGGGGCTGGCGCCCGCTGGCCATGATATCAGGATCGTGGTCCTGAGCATAAAATCTGCGCATATGGGATGACACGGATGCGTGTCCGGATGGCCATGGAGGTACTAAAAGAAGGCACGGGCCGAGTCTCTGACTCACTCGGACCTTGCCCAACTCGGCACCGGGGACCGGCATCGGGAGGGGTATCGGTACCTGGAACGAGATCCAGACCCGCAACCAGAACGGTGTCGGGAGGTCGACCGAGATCTCGAGGCTCGGAGAAGAGCTACAGGAGTCAAGGTACCTGCCCCGGTGCCAGATGTCGGAACGGTGCCGATAGCGGGTCGGCGAACGGGATACCGACCGGTGCAGCGAGTGTGACCAGTACCGAGGAAAACAGTACCGGGACTGCCAGTGGTGTCCGGCGTGCCGGCGGGACCGTGATCATGGACGGTGCCGCTCTGCTGTACTGACAGGGGACAGTCCCTTGAAGAGACTGTATTAACCGTACCGGCGGTGCCCGGGTCAGGCAGCACTGACTCCGTCATGGCACTGAGAGCCCTCGCCGTTGGTAACATCTCCGGCGCGCAGGGAACAGCAGGCTCAACCATAGTGCGTACTGGGGAGCTGTCAGGCACCGGATTCGACGGCCCTCGTGGGGCCGGGATCCACGGTACCGAGGTCATCAGAGCTTCGGTAGGTGCCGGTGCCGGGAGAACCGAGTTATATAAGCCGTCTGGCTGGGGTGCCGTCAGCACTGAAGCAGCGGGAGTAATACGCTCAACCACGGCGCGTGCCGGGGAGCCGTCGGGCACCGGATTCGATAGCCCTTGTGGGACTGGAATCGACGGCGCCGATGGAAGCAGCCGGAACAGGAGCTCAACCACGGCGCGTGCCTGGGAGCCGTCAGGCACCGGATTCTACGGCCCTTGCGGGACCGGGATCGACGGTGCCGACGTCATCGGTGCCGCAGCAGGTGTCGGTGCCGGGCGATCCGACTTAAACTAGCCCTCTGGCCACGGTGCCGTTGGCACGGAAGCAGCCGGAAAATTAGCTCGACCACGGCGCGTGCCGGGGAGCCGTCAGGCACCGGATACTACGGCCCTTTTGGGACCGGGATCGACGGTGCCGACGTCATCGGTGCCGCAGCAGGTGTCGGTGCCGGGCGATCCGACGTAGACGAGCTCTCTGGCTGCGGTGCCGTTGGCACGGAAGCAGCCGGAGCAATACGCTCAACCACGGCGCGCGCCGGGGAGCCGTCAGGCACCGGATCCTACGGCCCTTGTGGGACCGGGATCGACGGTGCCGACGCCATCGGTGCCGCAGCAGGTGTCGGTGCCGGGCGATCCGACGTAGACGAGCCCTCTGGCTGCGGTGCCGTTGGCACGGAAGCAGCCGGAGCAATACGCTCAACCACGGCGCGCGCCGGGGAGCCGTCAGGCACCGGATTCTACGGCCCGTGTGGGACCGGGATCGACGGTGCCGACGTCATCGGTGCCGCAGCAGGTGTCGGTGCCGGGCGATCCGACGTAGACGAGCCCTCTGGCTGCGGTGCCGCTGGCACGGAAGCAGCAGGAGCAATACGCTCAACCACGGCGCGTGCCGGGGAGCCGTCAGGCACCGGATTCCACGGCCCTTGCGGGACCGGGATCGACGGTGACGACGTCATCGGTGCCGTAGCAGGCGTCAGCGCCGGGCGATCCGACTAGACGAGCTCTCTGGCTGCGGTGCCGCTGGCACGGAAGCAGCAGGAGCAATACGCTCAACCACGGCGTGTGCCGGGGAGCCGTCAGGCACCGGATTCTACGGCCCTTATGGGACCGGGATCGACGGTGACGACGTCATCGGTGCCGTAGTAGGTGTCGGCGCCGGGCGATCCGACTAGACGAGCTCTCTGGCTGCGGTGCCGCTGGCACGGAAGCAGCAGGAGCAATACGCTCAACCACGGCGCGTGCCGGGGAGCCGTCAGGCACCGGATTCTACGGCCCTCGTGGGACCGGGATCGACGGTGCCGACGTCGTCGGTGCCGGGCGAGCCATCTTAGACGAGCTGTCTAGCTGTGGTGCAGCTGGCACAGAAGCAGCAGGAGCAGTAAGCTCTACCACGGCGCGAGCCGGGGAGCTGCCAGGCACCGGAGTCCCTGGTCCTGGGGGACTGGAATCGACGGAGCCGAAGTCATCGGTGCCTCTGCAGGCCGGATAACGCAACTGAGGCGAGCTCTCTGGCTGCGATGCAGGTGGCACGGAAGTAGCGGGAGCAGGGGGCTCAACCACGGCGCGTGCCGGGGAGCCGCCAGGCACCAGCAGGAATCGTAGACTCTCTCGACCTCGGAAGAAGGGAACGGTGTCGAGTCGACATCGGTGCCGGCGACGGTCGGTGCCGAAAGGCCTTGGTGGTACCGGCGGGGTCCGGTGCCGAGGAGGCGCTTCTGCCCGCCGCTTGAACATCGCTCCGCGCCCAAGGTGGAGGGGCAAGTGAAAGTCCCGCACCTTTTTGTTCTCGGCTTAAAAGCCTTGCAAATGGGGCACTTATCTGTCAAGTGTGATTCCCTGAGGCACTTCAAACAGGAGTCATGTAGGTCTCTCTTCGGCCGCGGCTTCTGGCAAGCCGGGCCCCTTTTGAAAACCCGGTGAGCCATTCATGGCTCCGGCACTGGGCTCATGGAAGGGGCTACTTCCTGAACCCCGCTAACTAAACTAACCATGTTAGCAAAGAAACACGTATAACCATACAAATATATATATAAAAGTGTTATAACTGCATAATTATATACGAGAAAACGAGTAGCTAGGGAAGTGGAGGTCAGCTAAGCCGCGCTCCACTGTTCCAACGACCGACACGGGCGGTAAGAAGGAACTGAGGAGCGGGTGGGCCGGCAGGAGTATATATGGAGCGCCATGGTGGCGCCACTCTAGGGGGCGACCTGCCGGCCCACTGAGTTGCTAGGGTAAAAGTTTTCCGACGAATGTGCACGCGCAGCGCGTACACCTAACTGGAATGGATATGAGCAATCACTCGAAGAAGAACAAAATGTTTACACAAAGAAAAGACCTGTATTGCCAACTCAAGCCTTCAAAAATCATGAGTCAGGCTCCCAAAATCATAAGAGATTAAAAATCATGTGATTTAAAAGTCATAATAATACAAGCTCTTCTTATTTGCTTTTTGGTTTCAGAGCCTTTTGAGTGTACCCTGGTCACATTTTCCAGCTTTCCTCCATAATCATGGAACTTGCATTTATTTTTTTAAAAGTAAGCTGACGTTCTCCTCTACCACCTACCTCGAGGAGCTGGGGCTTTAAGAAAGACAACAAAAATTTCATGAGATTTGTCAGTCAGACACTCTCAGGCCTTGGCTACACTACAGAGTTGCAGCGCTGGTGAGGGGGTTACAGCGCTGCAACTTAGGATGTGGCCACACTTACAAAGCACGGCCAGCGCTGCAACTCCCTGGTTGCAGCGCTGGCTGTACACCCGGTCGAGCCTCGGGTGTAGGGGATCCAGCGCTGGTGATCCAGCGCTGGTCAGCAAGTGTGGACACCCACCAGCGTTTTTATTGACCTCCGTGGCATAAGGAGGTATCCCAGCATACCTTAGAAGCCTCTCTGGTAATCATGCACACTCCACTGCCCTGGGCTCAGCTGACACCTCCTTTAAATGCCCTGGGAATTTTAAAAATCCCCTTCCTGTTTGCTCAGCCAGGTGTGGAGTGCAATCAATCATTCAATCAATCAGCGACCATGCCTCTTGGCTGCTACCACCAGCTACTCCCTGTACCCATTGCTGATAAACCCCACTGACCCACTGGTCAATTCCCACTCCCAAGGGGAAATCGGGGCAAAACCACTCACCCCATTGCTCGCCATGACTTAGCTTGCCTGCCCTCTCTGTGTTATGTTAGGTATGTGAGAAGGATGCTACCAAAAGTCTAAAAAGTCCTTCACCAAGTGATAATAAACAATGTAGCCTCTGTGTATTACATGACTCTATCTCTCTTTTTTCTAGTGACCTTGACTACTGCAGCCGGATCACCGGCCTCACGTAGGTTGCAGAACTTGAGATGGAATCCTAGAAAATCAAAAGAGGAATTGATGAAATCTGTTATGAGCCACTACAACAGAGAAAGTAGGAAGACAGAGGAATGGAGAGAGAAGACCTATGAATGGAGAAGCAGTGTACATGAATGGAGAAGGACTGTACATGAATGGAGGCAAACAGAAAGCAGGAGAAAGGAATTGTCTGCCAAAAAAACCACAAAGCAGATGATAAGCCTCCTGGCTCGCCAAACTGAATCTTTCGAGTCTCTTGTAGCCATGCAGACAAATATGTACAGTGGTAACCCACAGCCCTCCCAAAGCCCTCTTCCTTGTTCCCCAGTATTTCCACAAAACAACTTTCTCCAGCAGCCAGTTCCTTATTATTCCCAGCTGCCCTCAACACCTGTAAGATCACCTACCAGCCCTGATAACTATAATTCTTACCCTGTTCACTCCACCCCCATTATTCTGCAGCATAGTAATCCTGAAGTGCAGCAGACATTGAATATTGATCAAAATAGGACATATTAAAACCTGTAAATGTACAGTCCACCACCCCTACCCGCTTGCCTGTTATGTACTGTATGTTGAATAAAGTTTTTTTTTCTATTTCTTTCACTATGTTTTATTGTTGCTGGAAGTGGTAAATATTATACACCAAGGTAAAGCAAAGCACATCAAATGCATCAAACATTACTGTTGGCTCTCAGCATCAAATTGCTCCCTTAAAGCATCCCTAATCCTTGAAGCCATTTCCTGGGCCTCCCTATTAGCCCTGCTCTCTGGCTGAGCAAACTCATCCTCCAGGCGTCGAGCCTCGGAGGTCCATTCCTCACTGAATCTTTCACCCTCCCTTCACAAATATTATGGAGGGTACAGCACGCGGATATAACAGCGGTGATGCTGCTTTCCACCAAATCTAGCTTCCCATAAAGACAGCGCCAGCGAGCTTTCAAACGGCCAAAAGCACACTCCACAGTCATTCTGCACCGGCTCAGCCTGTAGTTGAACCGGTCCTTGCTCCTGTCAAGCTTCCCTGTATATGGTTTCATGAGCCATGGCATTAAGGGGTAAGTGGGGTCTCCAAGGATCACAGTGGGCATTTCCACGTCCCCTACTGTGATCTTGCGGTCTGGGAAAAAAGTCCCGGCCCTCAGCCTCCTGAACAGGGCACTGTTCCGAAAGATGCGTGCATCGTGCACCTTTCCAGGCCATCCTGAGTAAATGTCAGTGAAACGCCCACGGTGATCCACAAGCGCTTGCAGAACCATGGAGAAATACCCCTTGCGATTAACATACTCTGATGCCAGGTGGGGTGGTGACAGAATAGGAATATGCGTCCCATCTATTGCACCTCCACAGTTAGGGAACCCCATTTCTGCAAAGCCATCCACAATATCCTGCACGTTCCCAAGAGTCACGGTTCTTCTTAGCAGGGTGCGATTAATGGCTGTGCAAACTTGCATCAGCACCATTCCAACGGTAGACTTTCCCACTCCAAACTGGTTCGCCACCGATCTGAAGCAGTCTGGAGTTGCCAGCTTCCAGATTGCAATAGCCACCCGCTTCTCCACTGGCAGGGCAGCTCTCAATCTCGTGTCCCTGCGCCGCAGGGTAGGGGCGAGCTCAGCACACAGTCCCATGAAAGTGGCTTTTCTCATCCGAAAGTTCTGCAGCCACTGCTCGTCATCTGAGGCTTGCAGGACGATTTGATCCCACCACTGAGTGCTGGTTTCCCGAGCCCAAACGCGCCGGTCCACGGTGCTGAGCACGTCTGTTACTGCCACAAGCAATTGAGTGTCTTGAGCGTCAGGCGATTCAATATCATCGTCTGACTCCTCACTGTCACTTTGCAGCTGAAGGAATAGCTCCACTGCCATGCGTGATGTGCTGGCAACATTCATCAGCAAGGTCCTCAGCAGCTCAGGCTCCATTTGTAACAGAAATCTCAGAAATCGCGCTGCAGACTCACAATGCCGCCAAATTGCTTGGAATGTGTAGCAAAGCACCACGGGGCGTTGGAACAGGAAGCGGAAAGACCTGCACACTTCCTTCCCCTTCCCACAAGCCACAGCGCTGAAATGGGATGAGGTGCTCTGTGGGATAGCTGCCCACAATGCACCACTCCCAACAGCGCTGCAAGTACTGTTAAATGTGGCCACATGCAGCGCTGGTTGCTGTCAGTGTGGCCACTCTGCAGCGCTGGCCCTATACAGCTGTTCTAACACAGCTGTAACTACCAGCGCTGCAAAACCGTAAGTGTAGACATACCCTTAGAACATCTGGAGTAAACAACTGAGACTAGAACTCCTATCTGGTTAACCCCTTCAGTGCTGGCACTCAGCACTCCCTTTGCCCAAATATTTCCCCTGCAAATGAATAGCTAGAGTGTTAAAGTGACAGCAGCAAGAGGATAAATTCAAGCGGTGTGTGTCTTAGATGACATTTGACACTCAAAAGTTACTCTCCTTTGCATGCTCTGCATTAGAGCTGGGCAGAACTGCAGTCCCTGCATGGAGGGGAGCACGGGATTTGATCCCTCACTATTCCTAGAGGCGAATGAGGCACCCCAGCAGGGGTACGGATGTGCAACAAGAAGGTGAACCATGTCATGGGTGGAAGGATGCTGCACTCCAGGAAGATGGATAGCAGCGTGCATGCTCCCTGTATGCCAAGCAGCGTTTGGACCACAGGAACTGCCATACTGGATCAGACCATCCAGTCTCCAACAATGGCCAGTACCAGCTGCTTCAGGGGAAGAAACCTTGCAGTAGGCAGTATGGGATAACCTTCCCCCAGTGAAAATTTCTCCTGATCCCCAATAGCACTGCTCTACAGCCAAAATGTTTCTGAAATAAATGTAGTCCAACTTTACTAATTCTGGGTCACTGAGAATGAAAATGATGCTTAAAATTGTTGATTGGCTCTAGTTTTCAAGATATGTTATTGGGTCAGTATACACGACCCTTGACTTGGGAATGGCGGAGAATAAGTGAGTTATAAAGGGAAGGGATCTCAATTTAAACCAGAAATGACTGAAATACATCTTGACTGGATCTATGAATAAATCTATGACTGGGTTTGGACAGTACTTGCTTTTTAGGCAAAACAATGAATGATGCAATGTGAAGCTGGTATTGCGTCATACATGATATGAATTACATCATGTTATTCCTAGAAGTCATGGATGATGCAATCATAATGAAGCTTACATCACTCTGCTGAACAAATTGCCCTATATCAGCTCTAGAAATCATACAGTGCCATGCTCTCTTATTTGTCAGTGTTTGATTTTGCAAAGGGACACATTTCTGTTTAGCCAAAGTGTGCAGAGATGCCTCTTACTTGTGTGAACAGTGCAGATAACTTCTGCTATGTTTGTGGTGAATTGACTTTTGCATCACAAAAGCGCAGTCTAACCACTATGGTTAAGAAAGCCTATCACCTTCATTTTGGCTGCAAAATTGGAGATCAGGACAAGAGGTGGGCCCCACACATATGCTGCAACACTTGTGCAACAAATCTTCACCAGTGGTTGAACAGGAAAAGGAAATCTATGCCTTTTGCAGTGCCAATGATTTGGAGAGAACCAAGAGATCATACCAGCAATTGTTACTTCTGCATGATGCCTCCAGTTGGGAAAGGTGTGTCAAAGAAGAAAAAGTGGACTGTGCATTATCCAAACATTCCATCAGCTATACGCCCAGTACCCCACGGAGAAGGACTGCTGGTTCCTGATGCACCAGAATCATTCTCACTTGAGTCAGACGAGGAAGAGGAAGAGGATGAAACTTCTGGTCCTGAACCATCAATGTCACAGGACCCACATTTTCTCCCATCCTCCTCCTCTGAAACACACCTCATAACACAAGGTGAACTGAATGACCTTGTCAGGGATTTGGAACTACCCAAGAGTAAGGCAGAGCTGTTGGACTCCAGACTACAGCAGTGGAATCTCCTGGCAGGCTGTCAGGGCAAATGGAGCCCATCAAGGCTTGCAGACTATTGCTGGACAGTGACAAGAGATGCTCCATTTAATGAATACAAGAGACAAGCCAAGAAGCGCCAAGTAGACACTGAATAGAACTAAACTATGTACATAATAGTTTTTTGTCTTTTGTTTCATAATAAATTTTATTTATATAACCCTTTTGCTGATTTTTAAAGTGTTCCATAAACAGGACAGGTGAAATATTATCATGTAAAGCAACCATAAACACATGAAAAGACCTAGGTTTACAATTTATGATTAAAACTCTACTATCTACACAATATACATAGACATAAAATGTAAAAACTTAAATATCTTAGAAATAGTAGCCAATCAGTTATTTTAATGGTCATATTTGAATTCAGCACATCAAAATACATAATAAATATTACATTTTATCTCTGAAGCAGACGACTTCTCAAAAGTTGTAGGCCAGTTGTAGTTAGACACTGGTTGAAGCCCTGAAGCATGAGGGTTTGTATTCCTTCTATATTCCTATATGTACTATGATAAACCTGGATATTCTCATTATCCATATAACTGCCCAACCCTTTTTTAAATCCTTCTGAATGCTTAGCTTCAACACTATTTTGTGGCACAGGACACTTCCATGTTGTGTGAAAAACGTATTTGCATTTATCAGTTCTCAATTTACCACTCCCAGCTTCATTGAACATCATCTTGTCCTTGTTTTATAAGACAAGGTGAAAACAAGTGATTGATATACTTTCCCGGTGTCATCAAGTATTTTGCTTCGCTTTGAAAAGAAATTACAGAGTAGGTATGGCACAATACTACGCAAGAGTTGTGTGCTATTAAAAACACTAATAACTAACTGCATAACCCAGATAAAACTTTGACAGGTGAAATAGATTCTATTTGTTACATTTATGTGGTTTACATAATTCAAACAAACTGTCTAGACTGACATTCCCAATCCACAGTAGTTAAAGCAGAAGCACATACAGTTTTACTGGTTTATAATGTTAGAAATAATAGCCCTTTTTACAGAGCTTGAATATTTGCGTCTTTTGTAGCTACAGAAAATGGGATGTAGCAAGCTGAGTGCTGATGTCCAAATATCTGACAAGTCTATATTTGGGCAGTTCTGTACACCTTGCCTGCATTATTAGTTGCACAAACCATAGCAAGCATTTGCTGAGAAACCGAAAAAAAAGCACAGTTGCTTATCTGGATTTTTCTTTAGCACAAAGCTCTTCAATTCCTGGCAACAGGCAATGCTTTTCTGCACTTAGTGGCTTAATTTTTCAAGTTTCTGACAGCTGCTAAAAGAGAAAGGTAATTTCTGCTGGGAAGGAAAGTGAACAGATTGGCTTTCCTTCTAATCAGCTGACAAGCAAATCATACCTGATCGCAATGAACTGACAGCAGAATGTGAAACTATAAGCCCAGGTCTGTAATGTAACTGTTAGTCACTGTTGTGGGTGACACATGCGTGGACTGCGACATTCAGAGAGAGGCATGAAATAGTCCATTAAGCCAATTTACAGGCACTCTTTCGTGCACGGTAAAAGACGCAGAGAAGTGGAACATGATGCACTAAGGGCCTTTGTTCCACAAACTTTTCACATTCCTTGGTTTTCATGAGAAAGTTTCATGAAGTTCACACACCCTCACTGAGGCTTTAGTGCCTGTCACTGTCCTGCCCCAGTCTCCCTTGAAGTCAGCAAGTATCTTTCCACTGACTCCAATGGGCATTGGATCTGGTGCTTGTATAACGGAATATTATGCATCTTGGATGAAATCCCACCTTCACAGAAGTCAATGGGAAAATATCTACTGGCTTAATGGGCCCACCTCAAACTGACTCTGATCTTTCCAGCTCTGTCATTCTCCTAATTCAGCGGTTCTGAAACTATGGGTGGGGACCCCAAAGTGGGTCAGGACCCCCTTTCAAAGGGGTCGCCAGGGCTGGCTTAGACTTGTTGGGGCCTAGGACTGAAGCCTGAGCCCCACTGCCCAGGCCGAAGCCAAAGCCCAAGGGCTTCAGCCCTGGGCAGTGGGGTCAGGTTACAGGCCCTTGCCTGGAGCTGAAACCCTTGAGCTTCAGCTTTGGCCCCCTGCCTGGAGCGGTGGGGCTCAGGCTTTGCCCCCCCCACCTGGGGCAGCAGGGCTTGGGCAGGCTCAGGCTTTGCTCCCTCTCCACCTGGGGCAGCAGGGCTTGGGCAGGCTCAGGCTTTGCCCCCCCCCGCACACACACACCTGGGGCAGCAGGGCTTGGGCAGGCTCAGGCTTTGCTCCTCCTCCACCTGGGGCAGCAGGGCTTGGGCAGGCTCAGGCTTTGCCTGCCCACACACACCTGGGACAGCAAGGCTTGGGCAGGCTCAGGCTTTGCCCCCCCCACCAAACACCTGGGGCAGCAGGGCTTGGGCAGGCTCAGGCTTTGCTCCCCCTCCACCTGGGGCAGCAGGGCTTGGGCAGGCTCAGGCTTTGCTCCCCCTCCACCTGGGGCAGCAGGGCTTGGGCAGGCTCAGGCTTTGCCCCCCCCCACACCCACACACACCTGGGGCAGCAGGGCTTGGGCAGGCTCAGGCTTTGCTCCCCCTCCACCTGGGGCAGCAGGGCTTGGGCAGGCTCAGGCTTTGCCCCCCCCACACCCACACACACCTGGGGCAGCAGGGCTTGGGCAGGCTCAGGCTTTGCCTCCCCCCCACACATCTGGGGCAGCAGGGCTTGGGCAGGCTCAGGCTTTCCCCCCCCCCCGCACACACACACCTGGGGCAGCAGGGCTTGGGCAGGCTCAGGCTTTGCTCCCCCTCCACCTGGGGCAGCAGGGCTTGGGCAGGCTCAGGCTTTGCCCCCCCTCCACACCTGGGGCAGCAGGGCTTGGGCAGGCTCAGGCTTTGCTCCTCCTCCACCTGGGGCAGCAGGGCTTGGGCAGGCTCAGGTTTTCCCCCACACACACACACCTGGGGCAGCAGGGCTTGGGCAGGCTCAGGCTTTGCTTCCCCTCCACCTGGGGCAGCAGGGCTTGGGCAGGCTCAGGCTTTGCCCCCCCCCCCACATCTGGGGCAGCACGGCTTGGGCAGGCTCAGGCTTTGCCCCCCCACACACACACCTGGGGCAGCAGGGCTTGGGCAGGCTCAGGCTTTGCTCCCCCTCCACCTGGGGCAGCAGGGCTTGGGCAGGCTCAGGCTTTGCTCCCCCTCCACCTGGGGCAGCAGGGCTTGGGCAGGCTCAGGCTTTGCCCCCCCCACACCCACACCCACCTGGGGCAGAAGGGCTTGGGCAGGCTCAGGCTTCGGTGCCCCCTCCTGGAATCATTTAGTAATTTTTGTTGTCAGAAGGGGGTCGCGGTGCAGTGAAGTTTGAGAACCTCTGTCCTAACTGATATGTAGACTTGCTAGTACATTGCCTGTTCTTGTCGTCTCTCTTACACTAATCGGCAACACAGTGCTATTCTATCTTACTTCAACCCAAGAAGCCATTGTCCTCAGGTGGAAAAAATAATTGAAAATTAATTATTAAAATTAAAAAAAAAAATCAGAGCTCTGCTCTCAGTCCCATTACCAAAGCTAGAAAGGAAAGGAAACACACATTCCTTCCTCCAGGGAAGTCTCAGAAATAGATTCCCTTAGAGGGAGGTCAGTTCCTTTCCCTGTCACACTTTCAAATCATGCAAATCTATAACTCAGCTGACATCTTGCAGAACCAGATAGGACTAAAGAGCAGAGGATGCCAAATAATGAGCAACAAACTGGGTTATCTGAGCAGGGTAATACATGACAAATACTGTGAGAGGAGCATTTCCCATTGCAACGCACGCTTTAATTTCTATCTAGGGATAAAGGAGGAGCAAGTTTAGTGGAACCTTTCCGAACTCAAGGCCAAGTACTTCCCAGGCCTCAGCACTGCTGAAATGCCTCCCGAGAATCAAGGCGGCCTGGCTCTGTGGCTGCAGAGGGGCCATGGAATGCACAAAGGAAGACAGCATGACCCAGTGGGTGGGGAGACTTGGGAGACCCATGTCATAATATAATTCCCAATTCTGGACCATAGCGTCCAAAATATGGGTATTAGCATGAATTCCCCTAAGCTTAATTACCAGCTTAGATCTGATAGGCTGCCACCAATCAGGACTTAGAGTAGAGCGCCTGATCGACTCTAGTCTCCCCCCAAAACCTTCCCTGGGGGTCCCAAGACCCAAATTCCCTGAGTCTCACAACAAAGGGGAATAAACCATTTCCTTCCCCCTCCCTCCTTCCTCCCCAGCTCCTTCCCGCCCTGGGAACACTAGGAGATCACCTGATTCAACTCCGTGAATCTAACACAAAGAGGAATTTTACCATTCCCTCCCTCAGGCAATACAGACTCAAGCTTCTTTGAGCCTTAACTAGGAGAAAACACTCAAACAGGTCTTAAAGCAAAGCTTTTAATAAAAAAAGAAAGAAAAAAGTAACAGGTTTATCTCTGCATTTTAGATGGTAAAAAGTTACAGGGTCTTTCAACTGATAAACAATAGAAAGAAACTTTCTCCAGCAGAAACACAATTTAAGCTACTTCCAGCAAGTACACATATGCAAATGAAAAAGAAAACAAATTAAAAGCCTATGACCGCCTTTTCTACTTACAATTCTGAACAGATAAGAGACTGTAGCAGGGAGATTGGCAGAAACCTGGTTACACCTCTAGCCCCGTCCAGGGCTCAGAGAGAACAAAGCCAAACCCAAACCCCACAAACAAAGGCTTCCCTCCCACGAGATTTTAAACTATCTTGTCTCCTGATTGGTCCTCTGGTCAGGTGTTTGAGGTCCCTGTTTGTTAAACCTTTACAGGTAAGAGAGACATAAACCTTTAACTATCTGTTTATGACAACCCATTTGACTCCCCGCTCTGCCACAGACTTGCTCTGGGACCTTGGACAAGTCACTTAGTCTCTCTGTCCTCATCTCTACAATGGGGATGATCGCCCGTGTCTCTCTCACGGGGTGCTGTGAGGAGAAATACACTAAAGCTTGAGGAGGAGGTGCACAGATACCACAGTGATGTGTGTGGTGTAAGACCCTGCCCAGAAGCGGCTAAGCTAGGAAGGGGGGCCTGCTTTATAGTGACATTGCTGCTCTTACCTCACCTGCTTCCTAGGAGGTGGGGCTCAGGCCTCTCGCTCCCCGCCCATGGCACAGGGATCATCTCATTGCTGTTAATGTTGCGATAGTATAATCCGTGGGACAGCATGTGCTACGCGGCCCCTTTTGTACTTGAGGCTCTACAGAGCCTGGTTGTTTAACTCAAGCTGCAAAGGGCCATGCTTTCAGCTCTCCAGGTATCTGGTTCAGTTCCTGGTGTGCTGGCTAAGACGACAGCTGTCACAGTAGCATGTATGATATGTCTACACTGTGATAAAAACTCACAGCGGACTTGGGCTAGTGGGGCTATACAACTGCAGTGGAGGTGTTCAGGCTGAATTTGGGCCCAGGAACCTGAGACCCCACAAAGAGAGGGGGTCTCAGAGCCTGGGCTCCAGCCCAAATGTCTCCATTGCAGTTTTATAGCTCCGCCAGTGCAGACCAGCTGCAGGTCTTTTGTTGCAGTATAGACGTATCCAGAGAGGCCTCAGCTGACCTGGGCTAGTCACGATACAAATGTGGCATGCAAGAGGCAGTGCCTGTCCAAAGAATTTATAGTCTAAATTGACAAGACAGAGTGGGAAGGGAAACAGAGGGACAGAGCAATGACGTGACTTGCCCAAGAACACACAAATGGTTGGTGGCAGAGCCAGGTGTAATACAGACCTCTTGAACTATGCTGCCTCTGCATTCTAGATCACAGGCTGGATTCCAAATTCTCTGACCCTTTTGGCTCTGTGGATCATTGCAGCCCTGTCATGGAAAGACGTACAATTGAGGTTTCTAGTACTTCCTGCTTCCAGCCACACCGCTATGAGACTTGCAAGAACAAATTTACTCCTACTCTTCTGGCATTTCTCTCTCCAGTCACCACTGGAGCCAAGGAGATATGAAGAATCAGGAAATTATGTTAAGAGAGCTCTCCAAATGTTTTCAAATCTGAAAAATGGTCTAATTTGAGTTTTGTACAAAAGTTGGGTTGCTTCCTTCTTCTCTTTACAGAGCAGAAACAAGTACAATCGTGCCAATCAAGTTTCCCAGGTGTGATGTACAACCAGATTTTCATTCTCTATCAAGTGCATCATTCACTCTGACACAACTTGTTTTTAATTCTTGGAGGAAAAAACAAAATACAGAAGCCATATTCCAAAATGTAATGAAAATTCTATTTTTACGTCACTGCAGTTTGATCTTCTCCAGCATACTGTCTGACATATGCTATTCCAGGGGAGAGGGAATCACACTGTACAATGACCACTGCCTGGCAAGGCTTTCCTTCAGGATTCCAGGAGCACATTGGCTGTATTTAGTGACATTTTGTTGCATTAACAATCCTAGCTTTTGGAGACTGAAATTATCATCATCTTGGCACATTAAATCCCAAATTTCCATCTGGTATCACTGCCCAGTCCATCAGATGCTTAATAGTGCACAGGATAAGTTGCCAGCAAGGGTACATAGAAAGTGCATCAAAAATACATAGCAAACACATGTACTGTAGATACCAAAATGTACCACAGACCTCTGCTACTTCAGAAAAAGCTGCAGGCAGGTTGTAATGCTATCCTTGAAAACTAGCACTCCAATCTTGCAGAGCCTTAAGCCCATGCTTACCTTTACCTGTGCGAGTTATTGAAGTCATTAAGCCTGGGTTCCCTCTCTAAGGAAGCTGCAAATGTTGATAAATCACAAGTTATATGGAAAGAGGAAAGATGAGAAAACACGACTGTGCAGAGAAGGATCAAAGGCAGAGATGAGCCCAAGTGAAGATATTCAGATCCCTGTAAATACCAGAATTTGCATCTGTGACGGGCTGGATCACAGAACCCTCTTTGGGGCTGGCACCTAATGTGTCAAGACTACTTTTGCCCCTGCTTTCCTGCCCTGTCAGCTTAGGACTTCAGGGCCCTGCCTGGTTTGGGCCAGACTTGCTAGCCTGCTGCAAACCCAGACCCAGGTTTGAATCACGTCCCCTAACAGCTGTAGGCTTGACTGAAAGCAGCTTATAGAAGTGTTCTTAACTTTAACACTCAGATGCCCAACTACCAGTGGGGTCTAAACCCAAATACCTTTCTTTCACCCTGTATAAAGCTTATAAATTGTTTGCCCTTTGTAACACTGATAGAGAGATATGCACAGCTGTTTGCCCTTCCAGGTATTAACACATGCTCAGTTAATTAATAAGTTAAAAGTGATTTTATTAAATACAGAAAGTACCACTTAAGTGGTTCCAAGTAGTAACAAACAGAACAAAGTGAACTACCAAGTAAAATAAAATAGAACATGCAAGTCTATGTCTAATACAGTAAGAAACTGAATACAGATAAGAGCCTCACCAGTTCCAGAATGCTTCCTCCTTTTACAGACTAATCTCCTTTTAGTCTGGGTCCAGCAACCACTCACACCCCTTGCAGTCACTGTCCTTTGTTCCAGTTTTTTTTAGGTATCTTTGGGGGTGGAGAAGCCCTCTCTTTAGCCAGCTGAAGACAAAATGGAGGGGTCTCCCCTGGGCTTAAATAGACTCTCTCTTGTGGGTAAAGACCCCCTCCTCTCTCCTATGCAGAGTCCAGCTACAAAATAGAGTTTTGGAGTCACCTGGGCAAGTTACATGTCCATGCATGACAGGACCAAACTGCTACCCCAAAGAGTCAAGAATATTTACTTAGATTATAATGTCCAAGCTCTTTGTTCTGTGTTTGTACAGCACCTAGCACAGCGGGTCCTAGGCCATGAGTAGAGCTCCCAGGTGCTACTGCAGTACAAATAACAACACTGCAAGAACTGTGTAAGTCAATCGACGCACTAAAATAGCAGCTTATTTTCATATATCTACTTTCTTCTTTAATTTTCCATCATTTTGGTTCTGTAATGGGTTAGTTCCCGACACAGATGAAAAGAAAAATACCCCCTCACAATCCCAAATACAGCACAGCTTATTTCCAGATACGCTCCTTCACTCTGCCCTGGATTCTGCCATACATGCTCACAAGCAGTACTGTACTCTGCATTTCAGCTGAACTACTCACCAAGTGAGATGCCACCTATTGTCAAGAGATGGTAGTGGGATTTGGATCTATTTGTCATCTGTTATCAATGAAAACCTCAGTGATGGAAACTGAACATTAAATCTCTCACATTTGCTTTTTGCTTTTAAAGCTTGCAGGTGTTGGGTGATTTCAGTGATGGTGGTGGCATAACCCGCACTTCCTATAAAGACTCTTTGGATTAATGAGCTGTGGAAAATAATGTTCACAGCTGACTGTGCCCCTGAAAATGACAGTCACCTGAAAACCAGGACATAGCAGCAAAGCAAGTGAATGATGATGGTGATCCAGACCCTGGTCTTGCAGGGAGCTTGGAGTGGGCAGAGCCCCAGCACTCCTGAGATTAGACATCTGTCTGTGCAGAGCTCACTGCAGGCTTGGGTTTTGAGATATCTGTGTTCACAAGCTCCACTCTACAGGAACAAACCAATGTTAGAAACTTCTTGCTGAGAGAAATCAAAAATTGTTATGAAGCTCAGAACTTTAAACTAGAGCTGGCCAAAGTAGTCAGGGCATAAAATGCTATTGGAAGAATGGCTTCTGCTGGCCAGTTGTTTTCAGACAAAATGTTTGATTCTTGGGAATTTACTCATTTTCCATGACTGTCTGGAGGTTTAAGGTGAACACATGGTGTACTGTCCATTATTCGCCACGGAACCAGACATTTAATGGCAGCACACCGTGTGTGTGTCCTGTGCCTGGAGGAGCTCAGGAAGTGAGGCAGCACCTTTGGGATGCAGAAGGGACCTAGGGACTGGACGGGAAATGGCATTTGCTGTTTGTGGTGGATTCTTTCCTCTGTTCACTGTCCATATTTCTCCTTGTTGCTGTTAACAATCTGTGGGCAGAGCCAGGGGAGTGGGGAGCCGTAACCTGTCTACATTTTGATCTGCACCGCTAGGCTGACAGGACTGATCATTCCCTGCGGCCCCACTCAGTCCTGGGTCTCTGGTTTGCTAATGCTCATCAGGGGCCAATTACTGCCAATTGCCATGATGGATTTCAGACTGAAGACAGTTGTGCACTAGACACTCATCCCACACAAGCCATTGGTAACAGCTCATTGACACCTGTCTGCACTCAATTACCTTGGGAGCTGCAAGGTAGCGGGGAAAGCCTCCATGTCCCATTACCAACACCCTAAGTCATACCAGCTAAGACTGTTAGTTCTAACAAGAACCTGTCTATCCCTGTGTGTCTTGAGGCTGCTGCTATGCCATGGTGAATAAAAAGGGAGATGCTGTAATTATGACACAGTAAACGTTCACGTGTCTGGAGAACAGATTTTAGCCCCCAGAATCTCTTTAGTCCCAAGAATGTCTCCAGAAGCAGCAGAAGAGGGAACCAGAGTCTATATTATATTAATGCAATAGATTTTATCTAACAGGACTTCAACTGAAAAACTCTACTCAAAACTAATATCCCTCAAATCTTTTATGAACCATGAATTCCTTTGATTGCAAGCTCTATGGGGCAGGGACCATCTTTTTGTCATGTTTGCAGTGTCTAGCACAATGGGGCTGGAGCTGCTCAGTGCTACTGCAGTCCAAATAATAACCAAGTATGCTTTATTAATAGCAGAGTTACATAGATTTATACATGCCAAGCCCAGAAGGGACTATGGTGACAATCCAGTCTGACCTCCTGCGTAATACACGCTAGAGAAGTCCCAGCAGAATCAGGACCCCATTTTGCCATACATACACGTGGAAAGACAGATTGCTCTCTAAAGAGCGTGCAATCTACATAGCTAAGACAGAGAGGGCACTGTTCCACCTGAGGTCACATGGCATCTCAGTGGCAGAGCTGGGAACAGGCCCCAGATCTTCTCCCTGACTCTCCAATGCCAGAACTGCTGTCCTGCGTTCAATGGCCTGACCTGGCTGCTTTGAGTAAGAATGGATGTGAGCAGCTCTAGAGAGCTGGCTGAACTGACCAATCCCAACATCTCTAAGAGATTCTGTTTGGCCAGATACCCAAGAGGAGAGATTTGAAGAAATTAAATATTGGACTGTCACCCAGCAACAGAGTTATAGAATCATAGATTATTAGGGTTGGAAGGGACCTCAAGAGATCATCTAGTCCAACCCCCTGCTCAAAGCAGAACCAATCCCCAAATCCCTAAATGGCCCCCTCAAGGATTGAACTCACAACCCTGGGTTTAGCAGGCCAATGCTCAAACCACTGAGCTATCCCTCCCCCCCATATAGCTGTTCCTGCTGTCTCTGTTTCCAAGAGAAATCCTTGTCCCAGAATTAATTGTCGCAATGCTGGTAAATGGTCTGAAGAACAGAGGATTTCCTCTAATTACATTCTGGACGGATTACCCAGCTGTAGTCTCAATCTCCTTTACTGAGCAAAGAGAACTGAGGTCTGACAATCAGAGTGCGAGGCATTCATACTGTACCATGCAATCCGAAATCTTGTTTGGCCAATGCACATGGCAGTAAGCTGCCCGGAATCTGGCCCAGAGCATTCACTTGGGGTGACAGATGCTTTGGGAGTTCTCCTCTCCCACCTTTGGCTTAACCTGAATTTACTGATGCAGAATTTCTTATACTCAGGTATCAGAGAGACTTGAGCATGTAACGGGAGAGAATGGCTGGATATTTTACCCTCAAAAAACAAAGAAGAGACTAAAAGCACGTTGTTCCTCTTTCTCTTACAAGATTCCTTATGAGCCTGATCCAAAGCTCACTGAGGTCAATGTGGGTTTTGCCATTCATGTCAATGGGCTCCAAGTCAGGCCCCATCACACAAAGAGCCCAGTTTTCACCTCCGGGCACATCCATGAGTGAGCTCACTTCTGCCTTTAGACCCCTAAACCAGCTCCTGAAACATCAATTCAAGCATTTAAATGCAACTGAAACATCTCTGCATGGAGCTGGGTGGGCCAATTTAGCCTGAAAACTGGACCCCAAACATTGGCGGTGGACCAGGAGCCATGGGTTTACTATTCATCCAACGCCGCTGCCTCTCTCTAAAGGATTTACACTGTTAATGCGGATCAGCCAAGCCAGCTCAGCAAAATCCATCTCCTTGGTATTCACTCCTCAGCTCCAAACACTTCGTCTCCTTTCCCTCTGACCTGAACAAGGCTTGATTGGTGTCAGGCAAGGACACTTTGGCCTGCAACAAATCCTTGGACAATGTGCCAGAATCATGAGATTCTTGCTGTACCCCTGGATGAGGCTTTCAATCCTGCTCTCTCTATTAACTAGCCGTCTCTCCCAGACAGAGGAGAGACACTTACAGCTGCAGTAAGCCAAAGCTGTGATACGCTATATGTCATCATCTTACAGAACATGAACACCCACTCTCACTTTCAGAGTGAAGTCTCTATGGATCTGAAGTAGGGTCAACCTTGGATTTACTCTCTCCTTATCAAGAGGGATAGATCTTTTGCTTGTGTAAAGCAGTGTCAACTCCACGGACTGCAATGCCGATTGTCTATGGAATTTCAATGGAATGACACTGATTTTCACCAGATGAGCATAGGGCCCTTGATTTCCATTAGGACTCAGACTGCGTTGGTTAATTGAAATGATGCACTGGTACCTACGTGCTGTTATTTTTTAGAATGCTTTTTGTAGTTTAATGACTTAATTGTAACTATGTTGCTACTGTTTCCTGGTGAATCAGGGATTGGCAATAGATGGAGGAAGATGAGGTGGGCACGAACTGCCCGGAGTATCCCCAATATGGTGAGGAACTTATCAGAGCTTCTCTTTTTCGATAGAACAAATATCGTAAAAACTCATTCACAACCAACTAAAAGGCAATAACAGGAAAAATCAGACAAAACTAGAGGGAAAAATTCCCCATCAGCCCTATGAGGTTCCAGAACACGGCTTCCTTAGGCCACCAGGCACTGCGACTTGAACCGAAATATGGGAGGGACAGAAGACCTCATCCTTCAGGGCTAAAGACAATTAGGATCAGCTCTCCATGGGGCTCAGACCTGCAGGGTCCTTGCACCTTCCTTTGAAGCATCTGGCACTGGCCAGTGTCAGAGAGACACTGAACTAGACTACCTTGGGTCTGATCCTGTCCCATGCACCTATGAGCCTCGCCCCCTTCCCTGGCACTATTTTCCAGATGGGTCTGTAACCCATTCTCCTCACTGTGTTTTCAGGGTGACTTTGTCCTCTCCAAGGCCCTGCCTGCAGAGCAGCCACAAGTTCTCAGCTCAGGGAGATGTACATGTGCTAGTTCTGCTCATGCTAGTGCACTAAAAATAGCAGTGTGGCCATAGCAGCATGGGGTGGCGATTTGGGCTAGGTACGTACTCAGATGACTAGACTGAGCTACTGCCCATGCCATCATGGCAACACTGCTGTTTTTAAGCGCTAGCTTGAGCAGAGCTAGCGCATGGACATCTGCTCAGGGTGTGTACAGCTGTACTTGCAGGTGGTAATGGAAGTATCAGACTGCAGTGAGCAGTCTGACATCGCTTTGCTTATTTATGTTTGTTCAGTTAACCTCCCCCATCCCACCAAACAGGAACACACAAAGGTAACTCTAGTAGTGTTCACGAGCTGGGAAGTACCACAACTGTCCTGCATGTTGGAAACTCTGACAGGGCATCCAGAATCTGTAGTAGCCTATTGCTATACCATAGACTTTGCTAGTGTGGCCTGGGGCAAGTCACTATGTCTCAGTTCCTCCTCTCTACAAGGGAGATAGCAGCACTGCTCTGCTCCCAGGGGCGTGACGGGGATAAATACATACCTCAAGGACTGCAAGGTGGTAATGGGGGCCAGGGAAGTACCTAAGAGAAAGATCCAAAGAAGTCAAACTCACTGAAAAGTATTCTTAAAGGGGCCACTTAAAAATGATGAACTCACAAACTAATTAACAGATCTGCTTGAAAAATGAATGAAAACTGGCTGAGGAACTCTGGAGCAGGACAGAGGAGCTTGTTACTTCATTATGTGACAGTATGAACAGACGTGGAACTGTGCATACGAACATCTGAACAACACGTGTACTGAGTGCAGAAATATTGCATAGCTGATGTGCTTTGTGGAGACTCATAATGTAAAGAGAGAAACCTCAAACTTCTATATAAGTAATGTGGAGTGTGTGATCAGCTCTGCACCCTTCGTCTGGCGGATGTGCATAGTGATGTTAACACTGCGTCTGAGATTTGGAACCCAGTTCAGCAAGGTATCTGAGCACTCGCCTACCTTCAAGCTTGTGAATAGTTTCCCTGAAGCCTGTGGGATTGCTGGTAGCTTACAGTCGGCATGTGCCTACATCTGCTGAATCAGGCCTATAGCTGACTTTATTTAATAACTTAATGACAAGTGAGAAGGTCAGAGAAAGCAGGGGGATGTATTGTTCTCTGATGAGTGCCCTGAGAGGGAGTTTGATAGAAGGAGGATTAGTATGTTGGAGTGGCTGAATATTGTGATAGCTTGGGGTAGGGGAGGTTAACAGAACACTCATAATAATCACAAATCCATGTCAGACTGTTCACTGCAGAGTGATGCTACTTCTGTTGCTAATTGCAAGCACTGCTGTACGCACACTGGATAGTATCTCTCTATGGGCCCCATTACTACAGTATCCAAGCATCGAGTTACAGTCACTGATGCATTCATCTTCACAATGCCCCAGAGAGGGATGGCAGTGCTATGGCCTCCATTTTACAGAGGGGGAACTGGGGCAAAGAGTGACTTACCCAAAGTCACACGGGGGGCGTGTTTGGCACAGCAGGGAATTGAACCCAAGTCCCAGGGTAGTGATCTAAGCACCGGGCAATGCTTCCTCTTGTGGTAGTCAGCTAGTGCTAGGAGAGGGGTGGTGGGGTGGGGATGGAGCGCTGTTTGCAAAAACATTTTGATGGACATTTTTCAACAGAAAATGGTTTTCATCTAATTTTCACAGCCAGCTGCAGGTGGATGCCAATGTTGCCTTTGCTTACACCCTTGCATTTTGGTGCCTGCACTGGGAGGAAAGAACTCAGAGTTTAGTTTGCTCCCATGTAATGAAGTTTGTGCAGGGTCCCTCAAGGAACAAATGGCTCTTTCCGAATGCAAGATGACACTGCAGAACATTTCCCTCTGATCCCTTCCTCTCCCACTAGCCTCTCATCACCACTCCTGTCAGATTGATGGAGCCCATTTTGCCAGGCCTGTCACTGCATGGCCGTGCTTTCTGGAAACTGGCACTGCCCTGTAAAGTGTTGTCAGATGCCAACTGTTCCATTTCTTTTGTATTAAGCCCAATTCGCTGCGATGGGCTGTAGCAAAAATGCTCCTTTGGGGGGTTTCTACAATTGTAGCATGAAGCAGCCTGCCCTAACCAGTGCTTTTCTGTGGTCCAGTGAATTTCTCTCTGGATTATCCTCTCAGAGTTCTGTGGTTCAATAACCAACCAGGGGACTGTCTGACCAGAGTGCATGGGACTCTCTACCCTTCCTTCCCCATTAGAGCTAGGGTAAAATGTTCAAAAGCGCCTAAGTGATGTAGGAGCCTAAAACCCATTTTCAGTAGTGACAAAGGCATATAGGAGCCTAGGACCCCTGATTTTCAAAAAGATTCAGGCTCTTAAGGTCCTGATCTTCAAGGATAGAGTTCCCCTTGATTTCAGTGGGAGTTAGGCACCTAACTACCTTTGAAGATCTGGGCCTGAGTGCCACAGGGCTTGTCTACACTTACAAGTTCTGCTGTTTTATCCCAGCAGAGTTGAAATGGTACAATGCTCCTATTGCAGAGGCAGTTATACCAGTACAAAAGGACTTGCACTAGGGCCATGTCTACACTTACTGCTGCGATCGATGCAGCAGGGGTCAATTTAGCGGATATAGTCAAGACCGGCTAAATTGACCAAAGAGTGTCTCCCATCAACGCAGCGCAGTGAAGACACTGCGGTAAGTCGACCTAAGCTACGTCAACTCCAGCTACATTATTCACATAGCTGGAGTAGCGTAATTTAGGTCGATTTACCACGGTAATTTAGACAAGGCCTAGTATAGCTCATTCTGGGTCAGGAAATGAACTGAGTTACTGGTACAAGGCACCTTTATACCACTATAACTGTGTCTACACAGGGCTTTTACCAGTGTAACTATGCTGGGGGGAAATGCCACAAGCCTAACCGACATGTGTATACTGGTAACACTACAAATCCGTGTAGGCCAGATCTCAGTCAAATGGATGGGGGCTCCCATATCACGTAGGTGCTTTTGGAAATACAACCCCATGCCTCCTATTTTATCTGTTTTGTAGCTGGTCTGGAAAATATTAACATGATAGTGCTGAGAACATGCTTGAAGCTCTTTGTAATTGTTTTGTTTTCTGCCGTGTGGCTCTGCTGAGCTGAAGGCAGATTGCGTATGGTTGAGCACTGCCTGAAGGTTGAACATGCCTGATTTATCTACTGCTGTCTAAGTACCTATTTGTGAGATGCATGCTGCACCCTAAGCCACTCTAAAGGTCAAAAGAGATGTACTCTTACATTTTTCAAATGTATAAAAGGAATAGTAGTATTTTAATATTAATTATTCAAAGAAAACACACTGCAGTGACTAGATCTTAAACATTTACCTGCATTTTACCTGCATTCTGGCTTGTAGGGTTTTCCCTTGGTATTTTGCTGACTTGCTTAGTTTAGTTAAGTTATTTATTAGGTAATAGAGAAAGTATTTAAAAAATATTATTTTATTACATACTGTTTTCAAGATTTTGCCCCAGTTTTTACAGACCTGCATAGAGCAGGGAGTCTGACAGCTAGACGACTTTCACATGGTGCCTTGAAAGATTCCCTCTGTTTAACACTAGGGGAAAACATTCTCAGCGTAATGCACCAGGGAATGTGGGACAGCTAGTCTGGTGAGTAATAACTGGAGTTCTGTTCTGTGCTTCTTCCTCTTTCTGTTTTGTGCTGGAGGGTTTGTTTTCTGGAGCTGGCACATGACGACACACATCACATGATACCAGGGCAGTGCTACAGTCAGTATACTGTTCCTTCTGCAGCGAGGGGTTTGTTAGCATGACATTTTCCCTAAGCATTACTCTGCAGTAACTCCATATGTGGCTACTGACCTCTCTCAGGGCCTGATGACTCCCTTCTGCAGGAAAACCCACATGAGTCAGTTCCAGGGTCGAAATCACAGTGAGATTTCATCCCAATCATTCCATCAGGGAGTGGGGTTTAATGGGGAAGATCCCCAAATGACGTATTCCTGCTCCATGGTATTCCTGGTATTCCTGCTCCATGCCAAGGTGACTTCAGTGGCATGAAAAGATGGTTTTGTGCCTGGAAGCCAGGACTGGTGTAACGGGGTGTGCTGTCCCTTGAATGCAGCCACCAGGCTCAGCTCTATCCTGTTCCAGCTTTCCAAGGGGCTGCGCAGAAATCTGGAGGATGGCGATGCTGGACCAAGAGGCTGGCTTAGAGGGATAGTACATCCTGTTTCATGTGAGTATGGGAATAAGCACCATCTTAGAACAGTGGTAGCAGAGATTTCCTTCTGGTTACAGTTTAATCACATTGTGAATACCATTTTGTTATTAACACCTATTTTATAGCTGAATATACGGGGGACATTCGTTAAGTTTGCTCAGACCTTTCCCCAGCAGAATAGTACCTGCATACTCATGAGCACCACAGTGACTGAGCCAATCAGCTCCTCTTTTCAAGGAAACGTACAGTTTTGTTTTTTAATTGGTAACTGAGATTCCATTGCAAGCACATGATGCCAGCAACTGAGGCTTTAAGTAAAACATCAAATACAACAACACTCACAATAAAATATTGCGTTGGCAACACTGAGTGATTTTAGTTTTGTCTGAGTGCTCAGTAACCATGCACAGGTTGCACGGCGGCCAGTAACCATACTAAGTGCTGTATTTAATATCTCATAACAGAGCAAACTGCAGCCACCTTCTTCCATAATACAGAGCTGTGCACAGGCTAGAAAGATGTAACACACCATACCGATTTAAGTGGCTAGGCTGCTGGCATGAGGCAAATGTACCTTGCTGGCAATACATTATTCAGCCTCTATGACCATTGCCCATATTTAAGATGAAGACAACATCAGTGTTCACTGCAGAAACTTGGTGTATTAAGCTTAGGGATCAAATTCAAACCATGCTTCCTTTTCCTCTTTCTTACATACGCTTCCCTGAGAGAGAAAATGTGAACTCATACAATTGCTTTTGGAAACCAGTTTGCTCCTCTAAGCAACTAAATATGCACTCTGCCGTTATTTGTAATAAGATTTACCTTTATAGTAATAATTGCTGTAACCTTTCAGATAAATGCAAGCTTACCCTCTTTATATGCACCAGCTATGGTTGTCATGACAATACTTCTCAAACACGAGGAATCATTCCAGTATTGAAATGATGTCAGCCTTCTCAAGATGCATTTTAATGGGCAAGAGCCAAGAGGGGAAATTTGTGGAAGCTTGTAAATTATTTAGCAATGTTGGCCAAGTTAAAACTGAACAAATCACACAGCAGGAGCCACCATCTGAAAAACAACCCTACTGCTAAATGTCAGGAATCGGGAGTGTAAAGAATGCCTAAAATAAGTTTGTTCTGGAATGGTGGCAGCTGATCCACAGTTAAGGCTGCCATTGAGTTTCCATCATAAACTGAATTTGGTTCCCTCACTCCAAAAACCCTCTTAAAAGTTAGTGCAGTTTCAAAACGGGTAGGTTAGATGTGGGGCCAAGTTAGAATTTTACTTTCAGTTTGGGAGTGGATTGGAGTAATGTAGCCTAAAAACAGGTGTTCAGAGCTCAAGGAATATTTAAATGCTTCTTTTGACACTTCATTAGGAGTTGAGGATGATTCAGTTTTGCAGCATCAGTCCCTAATTCAGGACACAGTCTAACAGCCACTGTTGTTATAATGTTGTGCCCCCAAGGTGGCTAGTCAGCACCCAGGATTGAAACTACAATTCCGTGAAGAATGAGCCTATATCGCCCGAGCTAAAAAACTCTGTTAGCCAGGGCTGCAGGAACCTCCTGTTTATGGCCCAGCCACCATTAGAGCAGGATAGTTAATATTCTATGCTGACGTGCTCAGGTCAGGAAAGGAAGAATGAGTCAAAAATAGTTTCTATGTATCATATTTTTAAATATTTGGTAGGAAAACCAAATCCTTGCCTTACTAGATTTGAATATATTAGTTAGTGCTGTGGTGGAGTTATACCGGCCAAGATTTTCAAAAGTGACTGCTGATTTTGGATGATTTAGTTTTTGGTAGCCCAAACAGAAGCACCTTAAAAGAGACTGATTTTCAGAAGTACCAGGGCCCTCCCCTCGGCAATTCAGTACACTTTAAGCTGTTTGTGAATTCCAATATCACTGGTCACTTCTGAAAACCTAAGTCAGGGTATATATTTTTATCCACTTGAAACATGTAATGACATTCTTATAGGAAGAAACCACCTGGTTCTGTACAGAGAGAGGAGCTAAGGAAAACCAGTTTGAATCAGCCACGGACTGATGTATGCTAAAGCGACGCAGTTGGGACTGTGGCCTCTAAGGAAGTCCAGAGAGCTGGGCTTCTACATGTCAGAGCCTGTCTCTGCCAGGCAGGAACCACGGGCATGATGGATGAGCAGAGGTCAGCCAATCAGAAATTGGGGGAGAGAGAAAGATGCAGACATGGAAGGCAACTGCTACCCTCGCTTTCCCATGTAACTACGGCATCTTGCTCTCTCATGATGCTTAACCCAGCCTCACAGCTGTCGAGCCAACAGCCAAGCAGATGGCTTATTTTATTTCTTGGATTATCTTTATGTGGTCTCATTTTTTTCAATTAAACCTTATGTGATGAAAATGTAACTACCATATTACTGGGGTTTGCTGACTATCTGAGAGCTGCACAGGCTTCTTATATATACATACACCCCTGAAGATGAAGGAGGCTCTGCCTTTGGTAAAACAAGAATTAGGAGGAGTTAATTAGGTCTGAGTCACCAAAATAAGCAGAAAGGGATTTAAAAAGGACAGCAGTCTCTACCCATGCCAGGGCCATGCCTGGTGGGCAGGGGTCCAGGCAGCTGTAAAGGGAATCCCCCCTTCTTGGGCCCTGGAACCGCCACATCCCTAAGTGAGCTTACACAAAGTTTGACCTCTTCTCGATAAAACATACATACAATCTCTGATTATAGCAACTTCAGGGTCCTGCGGTCCAACCCTTAGCTGGTGTAACTCCATTGAAATCAGTGGAGTTCCACCAGCAGAGAGACTGACCCTTAACTTAAAAAAACAATAGTTCTGAATAGAGATTGAACCACCAATTAGACTATTTTATACTTCCAAACCCAGTTACTTCCTGGGCACTTGTCGGCAATGCAGACTGATTTCCATGTCAACTCTTATGTAAGTGAGCTATGTAAGCAAGTTAGCATTTCCAAGTGCAAGGTACTTTGCACTGAAAATGTGCAAACCACTGTCTAATGTAATCACAATGGAGTGTCCTACTAGTTCATACTGTCTCCACTAAATGCAAACAATTATATCACACACAGCACCACTTGTGCAAGACACCAAACCTGTCATTCCCAATAAGCCCAACAACTATTTCCACTTTGTAAACTGGCTTAACATATGAAAAGAAAAATTCCAGGAGGATTAGGCTGAAATCCATGAAAACCAAAACACACAATGCATTGCTCAAAATCAGCACATTGTCCACAAATTCAGGGAGAAACATCAATATTGCATGCGCAGAATTCATTTTAGCGGCTGCATATATTACAAGCAAGAAATGACCGTGTTTTCTCCAAATGAAAGATCCTTCATCTCAGTGAAGTCAGAATGTTGCCATTCACTACTGCTTTCCACAAAGCAGCCCACCACCTTCCATTATTAGACTATAACAACAATACTTAAAGCACACGAGGAGACTATGACTCTGTCTTCCTCTCATCCACTTCTGTGACCCAAGAACCCCTCAATGACAACTGGGAAGGGGGGGGGGGTGTCACAGGAACGATTCTGGCATGTACATTCTGGTTCAAAGAATGTCATGTGAGGTCTTAAATGAAAGCCAAGGTTACACTGGTCATTAATATCATTGTGAAATGTATGTATAGATGCTATATAAAGAGTAGGTTCAAAATAAGTTCTTAAGGGCTGTATTAAGACAGAGTTGACAAACTGGTCCTCCATCAGACAAAGTACATTTATTTACTTGTCTCCCTATTGGGATGTAAATTAAACATTGTAAGGGAGCAAAATGGATATTGTTTTACACACAGTCAGAGAGATGTGAAGTGAACAGGGTAGCAGTGTACCGAAAAAAACAAGCAATGAGGGGCTGTCCTATTTCTGAGCAGAGAAAATGAAATTTTGGGGGTATAAGTAGAAGGCAAGAAGATGGCCTCTTATCTTGCCCCTAGGAAGTAAATGGGCAGTGCATTTACAGTCATGAAAACAAGATCTCAGCCAGCCTTGGTTGAAATGCCATGGAGGACTTTGGGGGATGGGGGAGATAAACTGCTTTAGACAGGAGGTTAGCCTGTTAAGTTTAGTCTCTAGAAAGTATTTTATGATTTTGTTTTATATGTAGCCTGTTGTTTCCATTATCCTTATTTACTCTTTCTTGAATCTTTGATAACAAAAGTATCCTTACTTTCACTACAAATGTATCTCAGTGCTGTGTTATGAAGCCAGGTGCTGATCCTGAGCTGAATCATTCAAGCTGATGTGTGCACTGTTCCTGTGGGGACAGCAGACCTTGTATTTCTGTTAGTGTCTGCGGGGAAGGTGCTGGACACAACAGGGGAATGCTTTGAAGGGCCTCGGAGACTGGGGTTCACCTGTTGTTAACCTGCAAGGCAAGGTAAGAGCTGGCAGAGCCCAGAGGAGACTGCTTGGGTGACTTACAGGCTGGTAGAGCTCGGGAGCTGACACCCTGCTAAGCAGAAACAAGCCTCCCTCACACTGAAGGCAGGGGAGTAACCAACGTCTCACAGTCCTGGGTATCCTGAGAAGGTGTCACGGCTTCAATAGCTGGCTAGCAGGGTTCTTCTCTTGGCACAAGCACATTCAGGGTTTGAACCCTGCTAATGGTACAAGCTACAGATCATTATGGCTCAGATGCTGCAGAACAATTAAGCATGTGGTTATGACAATCCATAATCAGCAAAGCACCTATGCACATACTTAGCTTTCAGCCTATATTTGCCTTGGAAAGGGAAGAATTTTGATTTGGCCAGAGGGACAGATCACCCAACTGGCCAAGGGAAGAGTGTCCCCAGAGGAGCGGAACTGAGGTAGCCATCACGCACTTGACAGAGTGGTAAACCAGTCCCACTATCAATGCCCCAGTCCCGACTGAGGTCTTTGGGCACTAACACGATAATAAATAATAATATTACTATTAGTGAGACTATTGTTTTTTACTGAAGAAGTGCAAGCAACAGACTTGAGCACTTGGAAGTAAGATTCCTCCAGCTATCCTGTTTTATGTTTTCCCCGCCCAAGAAAAAACATGTATTTTCAGTCTAGTTTATTTTTATTTCAGATTAAGAAAACACCAAATATAAAGTCCTCAAGAGACAGTGTACACACACACACTCACTCTAACATTCTGCATACAGACTGATGTACAAAATGGCACCTGCTTCTGCCACAAACTGGGAGTTTCTTCTGCATATGAAAGTGAAGCATACAGAAAACAGAAGGATGTCTTCTCTCAGTGCCCAAGTGACATATGCCACCTGCTGGGTTACTGCTGATGTTAACAGACACTGATCTGTCACAAGGATGCCTCTGTCATTCTGAAGTTGCAACTCCTTGAAATGTAAGTAAGTTGCTGGTGAGATGGTATCAAACACAGTTATATTGACTAAACTTAAGTTACTGTCTAGAGAGTTAACTACTGGTCCAGATTCACTTCAAAGTTCTCTGAGAAATTGACCCCAAATTAGGTATATCAGAGTCCTGCCTTATTTTTGCAAGACATAAAAATTCTCTGAATGCTGAGATGCAACATGTTCTCATCTTACAGGACTGACACATCAAGGACAATCTTTTCTGAGAATCACTTGTCATCCAGGCCTGCAGTAAATTAAAGCCTCTGAACAAAAAACATTCTCTTTCTGAATGTCACAAATGATGCTTCATGAAGACAAAAGAGCTATATCGTCAAACAGTTATAATGGAGATAAACAAAAAATCTCCTGCAAAGTGCAAGCAGCATGCTCTAAAGGTGTGGTTAGGCATCAGAACCTTGTGAAAGTATTGAGGGTTTGATGTAGGTAGCAAAAAAATGGCAAAAGTAGTGAAAACATGACTTTTAAAATGACCTGAGATTCATTCTATTGTCTTGCCTTTTTCACATCACTTCATTAATTAATCAATTCTCCCAATTAAAAGATTCTGGGAGCGTGGAATTGCCCCATTTTTTCCTGTGAAAAATAATTTTCGCTAGCATAAGGAGTGACTTTCATGCACAATCGAACTTGAGATCCTTTGTTCTGTATTACGAAAATGGGGGAAGTGTGAATTGGCATTTTCACAATAGCTGCAACACCATGCCTACACTGAGGTTGGAGTGAAAGACATCCTCTATTCCAGTGTAGCTCCACCAGCAGTAATGAGGGAAGTAACACACCAGTCTCTGGAACTTTACTGCTGAGTTTTCTGACCGCTCAGAAAAGATCAAAACACCACTGTGGTGAAAACACTGATGTCGGGTCAACAGTTGCTCTATCGGCCCTGCAGCAACAGCAGGACAGTCATATAAAAACCTCGGCTTTTGATGCTGTATTGAAGCAAGAACAGGCATAGTTGTCAAGTGAGTGGGGACCAGAAGACTTGGATCTGACCATAGCAGAGTTCTGCGGAAATTCTGATCTGGCGCTATGTGCCTTGAGGCCATCTCTACCTTTCAGTAAGGTCGGGTCTATACTTAAAATTTAGATCAACCCAGCTATGTCACTCAAGCTTGGGAAAGATTTTGCAACCTGTGCAACATAGTTAGGTCCACCTACTCCCTGGTGTAGACATGGCTAGATTGATGGAAGAATTCCATCACTCTAGCTACCGCCTCTTGGAGAGGTGGATTAACTTCATTGACAGAAAACCCCCATACATTGATGTAGGAAGTGGCTGTGCTATCACAGCACTGCGCCTGTAGCTGTCCCACTGTAGTGCAGACACACCCTGTGAGCAAGTGAATCTTAAGACCTGCCAGTCTCAGGCCTCCTGAAAGTTAAATATCTTTTGGCTTCTTGCTTTACTGTAAGAGAGCGGGACTCTCCAGAGAGTTACAACATGGTGCTGGAAGAGTCGAGCCCGTTGTACCATTCATTTGAATCACCTCAGTCTCCTGCGAGCTGCCCCAGGTCACTTCTGGCCGCCCAGAAGGGAAGTCTCATTTCCTGCTCATAGGGATGTTTGCTGAGATCATTCTGAGACTGCACATAAAGCTTCCAGCCCAGTGACCCAGCTGTTCTGTAAGTGCAAAACATTCCTGCCTGTGGGAGGCAGTAGGCCTCACAACAAGAGCTCAGTTAAGTGGTGGAGCTGGTAAGATAGGGTCCTGCCCAGCCCTGGAATGGGGAAAAAACCAGGGCTAGCTTGTGAGTGTTACAGGTTGGGAGGATGAGCAAGAAGGTGTTCCCCCACAAAATGGGGCTGGGTTACTGGGGGGAAGCAAACTTCTGATGTGCCCCGCGAGCAGGCAGCAGACCATTCCACCAGGTAATAGCAGCTTCTGAGATACAATCTGCCTGGTGCTCTGCCTGGGGCAGCACAGCTGTGCAACACCTCCTGTGTAGGACTGTGGCTTTCCAGAACTCTTCTAGCCCTTTCACTAAGTCCCTGTGCATGCACTCCCTTCGACGCCCATGAGTCTAACAAGTAAGGAGATGGAATAAATACCACAAAGGAAGCAGCATGGGGGCTGATTTCCTTTACACCTTCTTTGGGCTCCTCATTGGTTAAATTATGCCAGCACAAACTCCCTCATTCAGGAGCAGAGTGGGCAAAAGTTGATTCAGAGAACTCTAATAGTGCAAGGAAGTCCATAAGTGTGCAAGGTGAACCTGCTTACACCACCCACCTGTCCACTCTGAATCTGACCTCCTGACAACAGTGCTGCCCCTGGTTTTTGGCATAAATTTCATACTGCATAGACTGTCTAACATGGCTCTCAAACACTAAGGAATGACAAGAACAAATATTTTTCGCATACTATTTACAAACTTCACCACTAAAAAATGCATTTGACAATGTTCTATAAAGAGCAAAACATAAGTGACTGCATTTATGCCTGACGTGGTACTAAATAATCTGAAATAAAGATTAGATTGGCAAATTCCATGGATTAGACTAACAGCCAGCAGGCATTATAGCATCTCATGAAAAGCCTTTTCCCCTGAAGTTACAAACGTATCCAGGCAATCTGCTTTCCTGGTCTCTTATAAAGTATTTCATAGCTGTTTGCCTTACAGCCATGGGGCGTTAACACGAACAAGGAGGCACCAGACCAATAGGACAGGGGTTTTTTTTTGCTGTCAGGTAGATCTTAGGTCAAAGTACCAGTGCGCAGTCTATCTCCAGAAGTACAGCTGAAGCAGTGTGTCTGACATAGTTTATATTTACTGTGGAATAAATGAAACAATCCCAAGTGTTTGCAGTGTCGTTGTAGCCATGTAGGTCTCAGGATATTAGCGAGACCAGGTGGATGAGGTAATGATCTGTTATTGGAGCAAGCACAGTGCGGCTTGAAAGCTTCTCTCTCCCACCACCAGGAGACCGTCCAATAACAGAGCATTCCCTCACTCACCTCGTCTCTCTACTATCAAAAAATGAACATATGAAACCTGAACTAAAACACTGTCTTTGTTAAAGACACCAGCCCATTAAGCTTCCCAGCAACAGGATGCTAAAACATGTTCGCAGGCAGAAAATAAACAACAAGTATGTGTTAATGGTGAATTTTCGACCAAAGGTGGTTCTTTGCGCAGTGGGGTCTGGT